>NC_092016.1:10963839-11263928 GCF_042242105.1 Pempheris klunzingeri | reverse complement strand
ACAGAAGTCTCATATCTGAGAAAAGAAAACCAATACATTTGCATAACTAGAAACAAAATTATTTGTTTTGCTGTTGCTGTCTTGTCATGAGTTAACACCTGTGTTTCAGACTGCGTTCCCAAAATTTACATCTTCTAACATCATCAAGTGAACATAGGTAAGCTGTCCATCATAACCTTTCATCATAACTGTTATACATATTATCAGTACACTTCTTGCAGATTTCTGAAAGTGAAACTTATGTGTGAGTGACCCTAGATTTTGCATATAATGTTAAACATTTCAACTTTACTGTCTTCAAATGAAAATCAAAAACTGCAATATTCTATTTCATTGCAAACATACCTCTGGACAAGGAAAACACTGTTTCAGATGACACTGAATGGTGTTCAACTTGTTGTTGGGATCCTGAGCCTCAGAGCAGTAGCATGTCTCACACGGGCCTTTGGAGAAATACGTGCCGGGCTGTAAACAATAAAATTAATTTATGTGAGCTGATTTCACGTAACAGATGTCACTCTGGTCTGATGACAGTGTGAAAATATAGAAGAATGGTGAGCCACATTTATAACTTCAATATTATTCTTAAGATTATATCTAATTTATAGTATAGTGACACTATAGCAGGTAAGTGCACTCTTAATACAGCACATTTGAAATATATACAGTATATTATTTCTTACCTTGTACTCAGTATCATTGAAGACACAGACGTTTTTGGGAGCTAGATTGAAAAATGTTGACAAATACATATACAAATCATATTGATGGATTATGCTTAGTTTAGTTTCAAGTTTTTCACACAATAATACTGTTAATAAATGGAACTGAAACCTATAAACAAAGCTTACCACAGATGTAAAAGGGGCAGCAACTGTCATTTGAGATACGGACCTTCAGCTCATATCCCAGTTCGCATTGTGTGGGCGGCGGACAGAGTTTCTTATCACATTCTGTTGGTTGAAAGGCAACATGTTTCCATGATTGGTGAATATAACATAGAATGAAACAAAGATTAACAAAAATTGTTAGGTAAAGAAAATGGCTGTATTGCATTTCTACTATTTTGGCAAATATCACTGGCTGTAGGCCATATAACCAAAATGCCTCTCTTCATAATACAACAGCACCACAAAATGCATCCATCCATCAAAATGACCAGAAAGTTGTATTTACAGTTAGTTGTAAAAAGTCTTTACAACAATTTCTCTGACTATAGGAAGCTATTTAGAAAGGTGTGTGTAAAGCTGTTTTTAAGAAGAACATACTTGTGGCTGTTAAAACATTATTTCAGCAGATGTTAAGTGTGGTGCTTTGAATCACTCACCACATGTCAGTCTCTCACAGCAGTCCACTGTGTGGTTCACCAACACCTCACCTTCCCCACAGATTACTGGTGGTTCTTGTGCAGGACATTCGATCGGCACACACTGAACACCCAGAGTGTCCTTATCACAAATGCACTGCTGACAGCCACTCTGCCAACTCTCACCAAGCTGTTTGGGTAAAGGAACAGAGTTAATGTTGTAACAGCAAGAAATACACTTGAGTTTAATGAAAATTAGGCGTTCATTTACCTCTTTGGGTTGGCCGTCAGGTCCAGTGCAACCTTAAACAATAAAACATTAAATTTACCTGTGCATTATTTCATTCACAATCTATGTGACTTTTCTCCATAACAGAAAATGCTCTTACAGGATGAGACACAGATATCAGAGTTTGAGCTGAACAAGGTTGTCCCCTCTGGGCAGAAACATCCCTCCATGAATCCATCACAAAGTCGATTCTGGTTGCCTTCCTTCCCCAGGCATTGTTGTGCATATCTCTCATTGTATCTAAATATAAAGACAATTGATGGTGAACAATACACATTATCATTTCAGAAATAAAAAAATAAATGAGGTGTCTAACACTGTGCTGACACCAAGTATTGTTTTACTTAAACAATGCTAGTGGCACGGCTATAAGGACACCGATGCTGGTCTATTGGCCCATCATGTATGTCAAGGCTGAAATATTTCAATGAAATTTTGTACATATGGTCCCCACAGGATGAATTTTAATGACTCTGTTGAGCCTCTGACTTTCCCTCTAGCTCCACCATGAGGTTGATATTAGTGGTTTTAAATCAAATGTCCCAATAACTCTGAGATGGGTCGTAATGCCATTTGGCACACACATTTGTGCCCCCCTCAGGATCAACTGCAATGATTTCGGTAATCCCCTCAGTTTTCATCTAGCGCCTTCCCCAAAGTGTGCATTTGTCCAATACTTTAGGTTATGCCCAAAATACCTGCAAAACTAATTACATTCTGATCAGTCTTAGCTGTACTTTGTGTTTAGGGCTAATTAGCATATGATGGTCTATACGTAGCCTCTTAGAACTGCTAGTGTGGCTATAGACTCTTAATCTTGTTAATCTACAAAATGCTGACATTATTCAATTTACGACATTGCTATACAGAACCGGGATCTTACCTTGCATTGCAAGTTGGTACAACAACTGGTCCACATGGCTTGTATACTTTATTTTCTGGACATTTATGTTCTACAACAAGAGAAAGTAGTTTTAAACATCAAAAAAGGAAATCTGAACATCTGAAAATTACATTGTTTACTTTTTACAAAAACAAAACCTACCACACTGTCCGTTTGTAGCATTCCTCCAGGCTACACAGACAGACACTTGAGCACACATGATGGCGTACGCCTCCAGACTGGAACATCCAATGGTGGCATTTGGCATGTTGCAAACATCAAATTTACAAGCCTCATAAAAGGGTTGTGGTGAGATTACTTTGTGGCATTCCTCAAACACCCTTAAGGTACAAATCAAAAGGAAGTCATTTGTCAATCTAAGTGATACTCAACAATTTATTGTCATATTGTGATATTCATTCTGCAAATTCTTACTTGCTGAACACAATTTCACAGATATCAGGCTTGCAGGCATGTTGTGTAGGTGTTGGACTTGGTGGTGGTGGTGGTGGTGGAGGTGGCTTCTCACAATATGGCTTACTCTTATCTAGAACATGCCACTGATGTCCCATCTGAGAGCATGAGGGATGAATTTGACCATTTGGTAATCTACAGTCATTTTTCCGGTTATTGTCACACGTACCTTGTGAAAGTGAATATAAACATGAAATATATAACAACCCATGTGTTACCACATTTGGTGCATCTAGCAACACTCTGACACAGCCTCATTTGCTGCTCACGACATTTATTCAAACAGCAAATCGATTATAGGCTTACCACACTGTCCCTCTGTGTTGTTGTGGAAAAGGGAAAACGGCAATTCAACGGTGAAGAAAAGCCCTTTGAACGTCACAACTGCTTCAATTGCTGGGATTCTCAAAAGCAGCTCAATTACTGAACTCGTAATGATGAAGTCATCATTAGAGTAGGTTGGGAATACCTGCTTGCCATTGATGTACACCTAAACAAATTCAACATTGTTTGGGTAAAACATTTTTCAATACCATTATTATTGCATATCATTTGAACATATTTAACAAAAATAATTGAAATAAGTTAAGACAGTTAATTGTGGCAAAATTTACCATGTTCACGGTCTTAGGGGTCCTCCTCTGTGTAAGAATAATCTCATAGTTTTTGTAATACACAATCAAGGCTTTTGCACAGGTCACAGCTCCAGAGACATCACAGTTTTCATTGTCGATAAGAATCTTAAAATTGTGTCGAGGAATGATCTCTTTGACCAGGATATATGTGCAGTTTTTCTGGAACATATAAGTCTGGCCATCAAATGTTACATAATGAGGATCTCCCCAGCCAGTGCAAATACCTGCAAATATCAGATTGAGATTAAGTTGAGTGTTATGTGCAAAGCTGTATATGTTGTACTTTTCATATGTGATGCAGGTTAAAGATGTTGCTTGAATGTTACATTTTAAAATACTTGAAAAACTGACATTTGCATTCATAGTGGAAACAGCAGCCTGCGTCATCATAAACCCTAACTGGTGGCTGCCCATTTTCGCATACAGGTATGGTTGCTGGTTTACATGGCACATGTTCTGTTATCACTTTCCCATTGTCACATGTTTCTGTCGTGCAGTTGCTTGAACTCCAAGACTCGCCATCCTGTAAAGGGCAAAGTAGTACTTTCAGAAACCACCAGTAAAAACAAATATTAATTGAACATCAGATGCACACATGCACAACATACAAATCCATAATTTATCTAATTCAGGAAACAAGGAATTTTACATCAATATAACCTGCAATAAATTGAAATAGATGATGCACAGTTGTTATTAATTCCACGTATGGTTTAAAGTACTTAAATAGTTGTTATGTTGGGTTAATTTGTAGATGTCCTTTAGTGACATATAAGGTACTCAGCAATGTTATATTACTTACCAGTAATTGATTTATGCATTAAGCTATGTTGTGTTGTTAATATTTATAGGTGTTAATATCTTTGTCTGGTTTTGTATGCTGTGATTAGGGGTTATGGTTTGTTTGAATGTGTTATTTTGTCTGTTCATGTGGTGTGTGATTGAACAGCATAACCTCAGTTTTGGTTAATCTAACAGGGACCACAGTAAATACAATTAAATAAAGCAACCATTGACCTTTATTCCAATACTCTTCAACTACTGGGAGAAGATGCCTGATGATATAAGAGATTTATACAATATTTGTAAAGTGTTAAAAGCAGCCATTATATTATGGAGATACTGGGGGTATTTCAAATGCAGTCAAATTGCATGTTAACTCTACTGAGTCTTGTTGCACTTTACTTTTACTTTTAATATTTTTATTGACAATTCAAAAGAAAGTATGCAGAATACGTGCATTAAAAGCTCATTTCCTTTATCCAAGGAAAGACAAAGACCTGGTTTTAAACTTTCTCAGAATGGAGACAGTGGAAATGAAGCCAATTAATGACGATAATGATGATTTTGGGGGCAGTACTTAATGACAGAATTTGTATTAAAATATGATCTGCTCCTTTAAAGTACATGCTTATAGTAAATTCAAATACCTTTCTAGGTGGCTTGAGGTATGAACAGTCTTTGAAAGGCTCTTTTGTTGAGCCAATTTGTGTTGTAGTGCCAGCGCTTCTTGTGGTGATGGTAGCAGTCGGTGGAGTAGTAGAGTGACATGGTCTAGCAAGCTTCTCAACGTTGCATGTCAAATTGCAATATGCAGTGAAACACCAGCCTGCTCCATCAGTCTTATTGTACATGAAGCGACCTATATAAGAATAAATAAAAATGAATAGTTATGTGAGAAAAACTGGAAAAACCAGGGTAACTTTATAATGCAACATTTGTGAATACTGCCCACATTAATATTTTCTAAACTTAAATGTAAAGTCAATGTCACAATTTTGTCTAAATTTGCTCTGGAATGGCATTAGTAGTTCTTGATAAACACCCTTCCAATTGCTAAATTTTTTGGCCACAGCGCAAGTAGGGATAAGGGTTGTGACCAAACTTGCCAGTTGTGGTCATATCTTATCTCTCCATTGTGCAAGCCCCATGACAAACCAGTAGAAGTCACTACAGCATAAAAATAGATGAACAACGCCATTTGAGAACAGAATAAAGCCAATTGTTTTGTTTTCTTTTAGTTTTGTCTAGCATCTAAAAATTGCCAACTCACAATGTGGGTTCTGATAATAGATCTCAATGCGAACAGGATTTCAACATAAAGCATAAACAACTTACAGTTTAGGCTGTCTGTTGTGATAAGATATTCCAGGTTGCATTGCAAGGACACATGAAACTGTACCAGAACATTACAATGATAATATGAATCATAGCTGATGATAATAGCCATTGCTTACCAGGAGAGAAAGTTTGATCCATGTACTTGCAGAAACATAAAGTTGTCCTTCCTGATGTCGTAGACTGAAGAGTTGAAAGTGTTACAGCTGGAGTTTCAAGAGTTGGCTTATCTGTAGTTGCTGCTGGAGTAGTAGGCTTTTCCTGTGCCATTGTTGTGGTAGGTTTTTCTGTGGCAATTGTGGTGGGTTTTCCTGTGGTTGCTGTGGATTCAAGAGTTGTTTTGGCACTGGGTTTTTCTGTTGTTGCTGCGGTATTCAGCTTTTCTGTGGGTATCACTGTGGATTTTTCTGTGATCCTTGTTATTGTGGTAGTGGGTTTTTCTGTGATTGTCGTTGTTGTAGTTGGCTTTTCTGTGATTGAGGGTGTTGGGGTGGGTTTTGCTGTGGTTGTTGTGACAGAAGGACGCTTTTCTGTGACTATCGTAGATTCCAGGGTTGTGGTGATGATTGGTTGTACTGTTGTCGCTGGGGTACTTGGCTTTCCTGTGGGTACTGTGGTGGATTTTTCTGTGGTTGTTGTTGTAGTCAGCTTTTCTGTGACTGTTGTGGATTCAGGGGTTGTTTTGGCACTGGGTTTTTCTGTTGTTGCTGGGGTACTTGGCTTTCCTGTGGGTACTGTGGTGGACTTTTCTATGGTTGTTGTTGTAGTCAGCTTTTCTGTGACTGTTGTGGATTCAGGGGTTGTTGTGGCACTGGTTTTTTCTGTTGTTACTGGGGTACTTGGCTTTCCTGTGGGTACTGTGGTGGATTTTTCTATGATTGTTGTTGTAGGACGCTTTTCTGTGACTGTTGTGGATTCAGGGGTTGTTTTGGCTCTGGGTTTTTCTGTTGTTGCTGCAGTATTCAGCTTTTCTGTGGGTATCACTGTGGATTTTCCAGTAATAATTGTTATTGTGGTAGTGGGTTTTTCTGTGATTGTGGTTACAGTGGTGGGTTCTTTTGAGAATGTGGTTGTGGAGAGTTTTACTGTGAATGTGGTCGTCGTAGTGGGTTCTTCTGTGACTGTGGTTGTTGTGGCCCCTTCTGTGGTTCGTCCTGTGGTTGTTGAGGGTGTGATTGTGGTTGATGGCTTACAAATGTTAATACAACATTTGATTCGTATTTCATAGTCTAAACAAAGACCAGGTAGAGCTTGGTCTTTGTTATGACAGATGAGTCCATCTTTTGAGTTGCATGCTACTTTTTGACCTAGGTCCTTCAAAGATACATCTTTGTACTGTTTTGCTCTACATTCTATATCCAGTGGTTTTCTGCAAACACTCAGATCTGGATCAGTAATCTTTTCAATGGGCTCATAGTCTCCACCATCTATGCTGGGATTAGGGTAATCATTGTTTGTCCAGCCTGACCACTTACAATCAAAGCAGTCAGTGGGTGTTGTGGTAGGTTTTTCTGTGATTGTGGTTGTAATCAGCTTTTCTGTGACTGTTGTGGATTCAGGGGTTGTTTTGGCACTGGGTTTTTCTGTTGTTGCTGTGGTACTCGGCTTTTCTGTGGGTATCACTGTGGATTTTTCTGTGATCCTTGTTATTGTGGTAGTGGGTTTTTCTGTGATTGTGGTTGTTGTAGTTGGCTTTTCTGTGATTGAGGGTGTTGGGGTGGGTTTTGCTGTGGTTGTTGTGGCAGAAGGACGCTTTTCTGTGATTATTGTAGATTCCAGGGTTGTGGTGGTGATTGGTTGTACTGTTGTTGCTGGGGTACTTGGCTTTCCTGTGGGTACTGTGGTGGATTTTTCTATGGTTGTTGTTGTAGTCAGCTTTTCTGTGACTGTTGTGGATTCAGGGGTTGTTTTGGAACTGGGTTTTTCTGTTGTTGCTGCGGTACTCGGCTTTTCTGTGGGTATCACTGTGGATTTTTCTGTGATCCTTGTTCTTGTGGTAGTGGGTTTTTCTGTGATTGTGGTTGTTGTAGTTGGCTTTTCTGTGATTGAGGGTGTTGGGGTGGGCTTTGCTGTGGTTGTTGTGACAGAAGGACGCTTTTCTGTGACTATCGTAGATTCCAGGGTTGTGGTGGTGATTGGTTGTACTGTTGTTGCTGGGGTACTTGGCTTTCCTGTGGGTACTGTGGTGGATTTTTCTGTGGTTGTTGTTGTAGTCAGCTTTTCTGTGACTGTTGTGGATTCAGGGGTTGTTGTGACACTGGGTTTTTCTGTTGTTGCTGCAGTATTCAGCTTTTCTGTGGGTATCACTGTGGATTTTCCGGTGATAATTGTTATTGTGGTAGTGGGTTTTTCTGTGATTGTGGTTACAGTGGTGGGTTCTTTTGAGAATGTGGTTGTGGAGAGTTTTACTGTGAATGTGGTCGTCTTAGTGGGTTCTTCTGTGACTGTGGTTGTTGTAGCCCCTTCTGTGGTTCGTCCTGTGGTTGTTGAGGGTGTGATTGTGGTTGATGGCTTACAAATGTTAATACAACATTTGATTCGTATTTCATAGTCTAAACAAAGACCAGGTAGAGCTTGGTCTTTGTTATGACAGATGAGTCCATCTTTAGAGTTGCATGCTACTTTTTGACCTAGGTCCTTCAAAGATACATCTTTGTACTGTTTTGCTCTACATTCTATATCCAGTGGTTTTCTGCAAACACTCAGATCTGGATCAGTAATCTTTTCAATGGGCTCATAGTCTCCACCATCTATGCTGGGATTAGGGTAATCATTGTTTGTCCAGCCTGACCACTTACAATCAAAGCAGTCTGTGGGTGTTGTGGTAGGTTTTTCTGTGATTGTGGTTGTAATCAGCTTTTCTGTGACTGTTGTGGATTCAGGGGTTGTTTTGGCACTGGGTTTTTCTGTTGTTGCTGTGGTACTCGGCTTTTCTGTGGGTATCACTGTGGATTTTTCTGTGATCCTTGTTATTGTGGTAGTGGGTTTTTCTGTGATTGTGGTTGTTGTAGTTGGCTTTTCTGTGATTGAGGGTGTTGGGGTGGGTTTTGCTATGGTTGTTGTGGCAGAAGGACGCTTTTCTGTGATTATTGTAGATTCCAGGGTTGTGGTGGTGATTGGTTGTACTGTTGTTGCTGGGGTACTTGGCTTTCCTGTGGGTACTGTGGTGGATTTTTCTATGGTTGTTGTTGTAGTCAGCTTTTCTGTGACTGTTGTGGATTCAGGGGTTGTTTTGGCACTGGGTTTTTCTGTTGTTGCTGTGGTACTCGGCTTTTCTGTGGGTATCACTGTGGATTTTTCTGTGATCCTTGTTATTGTGGTAGTGGGTTTTTCTGTGATTGTGGTTGTTGTAGTTGGCTTTTCTGTGATTGAGGGTGTTGGGGTGGGTTTTGCTATGGTTGTTGTGGCAGAAGGACGCTTTTCTGTGATTATTGTAGATTCCAGGGTTGTGGTGGTGATTGGTTGTACTGTTGTTGCTGGGGTACTTGGCTTTCCTGTGGGTACTGTGGTGGATTTTTCTATGGTTGTTGTTGTAGTCAGCTTTTCTGTGACTGTTGTGGATTCAGGGGTTGTTTTGGAACTGGGTTTTTCTGTTGTTGCTGCGGTACTCGGCTTTTCTGTGGGTATCACTGTGGATTTTTCTGTGATCCTTGTTCTTGTGGTAGTGGGTTTTTCTGTGATTGTGGTTGTTGTAGTTGGCTTTTCTGTGATTGAGGGTGTTGGGGTGGGTTTTGCTGTGGTTGTTGTGACAGAAGGACGCTTTTCTGTGACTATCGTAGATTCCAGGGTTGTGGTGGTGATTGGTTGTACTGTTGTTGCTGGGGTACTTGGCTTTCCTGTGGGTACTGTGGTGGATTTTTCTGTGGTTGTTGTTGTAGTCAGCTTTTCTGTGACTGTTGTGGATTCAGGGGTTGTTGTGACACTGGGTTTTTCTGTTGTTGCTGCGGTATTCAGCTTTTCTGTGGGTATCACTGTGGATTTTCCGGTGATAATTGTTATTGTGGTAGTGGGTTTTTCTGTGATTGTGGTTACAGTGGTGGGTTCTTTTGAGAATGTGGTTGTGGAGAGTTTTACTGTGAATGTGGTCGTCGTAGTGGGTTCTTCTGTGACTGTGGTTGTTGTGGCCCCTTCTGTGGTTCGTCCTGTGGTTGTTGAGGGTGTGATTGTGGTTGATGGCTTACAAATGTTAATACAACATTTGATTCGTATTTCATAGTCTAAACAAAGACCAGGTAGAGCTTGGTCTTTGTTATGACAGATGAGTCCATCTTTTGAGTTGCATGCTACTTTTTGACCTAGGTCCTTCAAAGATACATCTTTGTACTGTTTTGCTCTACATTCTATATCCAGTGGTTTTCTGCAAACACTCAGATCTGGATCAGTAATCTTTTCAATGGGCTCATAGTCTCCACCATCTATGCTGGGATTAGGGTAATCATTGTTTGTCCAGCCTGACCACTTACAATCAAAGCAGTCAGTGGGTGTTGTGGTAGGTTTTTCTGTGATTGTGGTTGTAATCAGCTTTTCTGTGACTGTTGTGGATTCAGGGGTTGTTTTGGCACTGGGTTTTTCTGTTGTTGCTGTGGTACTCGGCTTTTCTGTGGGTATCACTGTGGATTTTTCTGTGATCCTTGTTATTGTGGTAGTGGGTTTTTCTGTGATTGTGGTTGTTGTAGTTGGCTTTTCTGTGATTGAGGGTGTTGGGGTGGGTTTTGCTGTGGTTGTTGTGACAGAAGGACGCTTTTCTGTGATTATTGTAGATTCCAGGGTTGTGGTGGTGATTGGTTGTACTGTTGTTGCTGGGGTACTTGGCTTTCCTGTGGGTACTGTGGTGGATTTTTCTATGGTTGTTGTTGTAGTCAGCTTTTCTGTGACTGTTGTGGATTCAGGGGTTGTTTTGGCACTGGGTTTTTCTGTTGTTGCTGTGGTACTCGGCTTTTCTGTGGGTATCACTGTGGATTTTTCTGTGATCCTTGTTATTGTGGTAGTGGGTTTTTCTGTGATTGTGGTTGTTGTAGTTGGCTTTTCTGTGATTGAGGGTGTTGGGGTGGGTTTTGCTGTGGTTGTTGTGACAGAAGGACGCTTTTCTGTGATTATTGTAGATTCCAGGGTTGTGGTGGTGATTGGTTGTACTGTTGTTGCTGGGGTACTTGGCTTTCCTGTGGGTACTGTGGTGGATTTTTCTATGGTTGTTGTTGTAGTCAGCTTTTCTGTGACTGTTGTGGATTCAGGGGTTGTTTTGGAACTGGGTTTTTCTGTTGTTGCTGCGGTACTTGGCTTTTCTGTGGGTATCACTGTGGATTTTTCTGTGATCCTTGTTCTTGTGGTAGTGGGTTTTTCTGTGATTGTGGTTGTTGTAGTTGGCTTTTCTGTGATTGAGGGCGTTGCGGTGGGTTTTGCTGTGGTTGTTGTGACAGAAGGACGCTTTTCTGTGACTATCGTAGATTCCAGGGTTGTGGTGGTGATTGGTTGTACTGTTGTTGCTGGGGTACTTGGCTTTCCTGTGGGTACTGTGGTGGATTTTTCTGTGGTTGTTGTTGTAGTCAGCTTTTCTGTGACTGTTGTGGATTCAGGGGTTGTTGTGACACTGGGTTTCTCTGTTGTTGCTGCGGTATTCAGCTTTTCTGTGGGTATCACTGTGGATTTTCCGGTGATAATTGTTATTGTGGTAGTGGGTTTTTCTGTGATTGTGGTTACAGTGGTGGGTTCTTTTGAGACTGTGGTTGTAGAGAGTTTTACTGTGAATGTGGTCGTCGTAGTGGGTTCTTCTGTGACTGTGGTTGTTGTGGCCCCTTCTGTGGTTCGTCCTGTGGTTGTTGAGGGTGTGATTGTGGTTGATGGCTTACAAATGTTAATACAACATTTGATTCGTATTTCATAGTCTAAACAAAGACCAGGTAGAGCTTGGTCTTTGTTATGACAGATGAGTCCATCTTTTGAGTTGCATGCTACTTTTTGACCTAGGTCCTTCAAAGATACATCTTTGTACTGTTTTGCTCTACATTCTATATCCAGTGGTTTTCTGCAAACACTCAGATCTGGATCAGTAATCTTTTCAATGGGCTCATAGTCTCCACCATCCATGCTGGGATTAGGGTAATCATTGTTTGTCCAGCCTGACCACTTACAATCAAAGCAGTCTGTGGGTGTTGTGGTGGGCTTTTCTGTGATTGTAGTTGTAGTCAGCTTTTCTGTGACTGTTGTGGATTCAGGGGTTGTTTTGGAACTGGGTTTTTCTGTTGTTGCCACGGTACTTGGCTTTTCTGTGGGTATTATTGTGGATTTTTCTGTGATCCTTGTTATTGTGGTAGTGGGTTTTTCTGTGATTGTGGTTGTTGTAGTTGGCTTTTCTGTGATTGAGGGTGTTGGGGTGGGTTTTGCTGTGGTTGTTGTGACAGAAGGACGCTTTTCTGTGATTATTGTAGATTCCAGGGTTGTGGTGGTGATTGGTTGTACTGTTGTTGCTGGGGTACTTGGCTTTCCTGTGGGTACTGTGGTGGATTTTTCTGTGGTTGTTGTTGTAGTCAGCTTTTCTGTGACTGTTGTGGATTCAGGGGTTGTTGTGACACTGGGTTTTTCTGTTGTTGCTGCAGTATTCAGCTTTTCTGTGGGTATCACTGTGGATTTTCCGGTGATAATTGTTATTGTGGTAGTGGGTTTTTCTGTGATTGTGGTTACAGTGGTGGGTTCTTTTGAGACTGTGGTTGTGGAGAGTTTTACTGTGAATGTGGTCGTCGTAGTGGGTTCTTCTGTGACTGTGGTTGTTGTAGCCCCTTCTGTGGTTCGTCCTGTGGTTGGTGATGGTGTGATTGTGGTTGATGGCTTACAAATGTTAATACAACATTTGATTCGTATTTCATAGTCTAAACAAAGACCAGGTAGAGCTTGGTCTTTGTTATGACAGATGAGTCCATCTTTTGAGTTGCATGCTACTTTTTGACCTAGGTCCTTCAAAGATACATCTTTGTACTGTTTTGCTCTACATTCTATATCCAGCGGTTTTCTGCAAACACTCAGATCTGGATCTGTAACCTTTTCAATGGGCTCATAGTCTCCACCATCTATGCTGGGATTAGGGTAATCATTGTTTGTCCAGCCTGACCACTTACAATCAAAGCAGTCTGTGGGTGTTGTGGTGGGCTTTTCTGTGATTGTAGTTGTAGTCAGCTTTTCTGTGACTGTTGTGGATTCAGGGGTTGTTTTGGAACTGGGTTTTTCTGTTGTTGCCACGGTACTTGGCTTTTCTGTGGGCATCACTGTGGATTTTTCTGTGATCCTTGTTATTGTGGTAGTGGGTTTTTCTGTGATTGTGGTTACAGTGGTGGGTTCTTTTGAGACTGTGGTTGTGGAGAGTTTTACAGTGAATGTGGTCGTCGTAGTGGGTTCTTCTGTGACTGTGGTTGTTGTGGCCCCTTCTGTGGTTCTTCCTGTGGTTGTTGAGGGTGTGATTGTGGTTGATGGCTTACAAATGTTAATACAACATTTGATTCGTATTTCATAGTCCAAACAAAGACCAGGTAGAGCTTGGTCTTTGTTATGACAGATGAGTCCATCTTTTGAGTTGCATGCTACCTTTTGACCTAGGTCCTTCAAAGATACATCTTTGTACTGTTTTGCTCTACATTCTATATCCAGTGGTTTTCTGCAAACACTCAGATCTGGATCAGTAATCTTTTCAATGGGCTCATAGTCTCCACCATCTATGCTGGGATTAGGGTAATCATTGTTTGTCCAGCCTGACCACTTACAATCAAAGCAGTCTGTGGGTGTTGTGGTGGGTTTTGCTGTAGTTGTTGTGACAGTAATATGCTTTTCTGTGGTCGATGTAGATTTCAGAGTTGTGGTGGATTCTTCTGCGATTGTGGATGTTTCTCTTGGATTTTCAGTAGATATTGTTGTAGACCTTGTAGAAATCCCTGGTGTTGTGAAGGTCTGAACTGTTGTCACAGCCTCTGTTGTAACACTTGGAGTTGAAGATGTTGTGGTAGGTTTTTCTGTGATTTTCAAAAAACAGAAACAAACACTTGAATAACAAAGCTGTATTTCAAAGTGTAAAAAACCAGAGTTATGAAATTTTCCACATGTTAAATCTCTTATCCTTACCAGTTGTGGAAAAATCAAAGCCTGTTGTTGTTGGTGCCTGGGTGGTCGAAGTCGGACCGCAAGTCTCTATGACTCTTGTAATATTTCCATTTCCTCCACAAACTGCAGTTATACAGGTTCCATCTCCGTCATGTGTGTAATAGACTATATCGTCATATTTGTATATATGTCCCTTATATGAACAAGTGCAAGCTGCAAAAGAAAGGATTATATAGTCTTTAGTCTATTAGTCTATAGAGTCTTTATTGTTACAGTATATGCAGACTATTGTTTTGTGTATGCTATGATAGATTTCTCAGTAACAATAATAAATCACAGTATTAGTTGTAACAATACTCACCTTTGACATCATAGTTGCACTCTACCTTTGTCAAAGAACAATAGCTAAAAGGCAATTGAAGGAAGGAAAGTTTAAACACAATGCATTAACATATAGTGTACTACTGCAGCTTCATACCAGAAAACATTTGTTTTCCTGGGGCAAACAGAGACCAGTGCAGTCAATTTTCTTGACTGATACTACAGTGTAAATCATAAGGTATGTTGGAGACTGACACATTAAAAACTGTTTACACAGTTCTATGAAAAATCATGATCAACACATTCAGAACTATTTGTTCCAGCCAGTCCACCTCTGGTGTCTCAGTCCAAAACACTTTGTATCTGGCGCAACAACTGTGGGGCATCATCACGTAAAGAGTGTATATATATATATATGTGTGTGTATATATATATAGATATAAACACTATATAATCGCTACCATTAATTTTGCATCAAGTACAGCATTGATAAGATTGATAGTGTCCTACCAGTTGTGACAGTTTTCCTTTGGAGGCACAAGCTCCCCATCTCTATAATGCTCCCCTTCGTTATCATAGCAGCCACATTCCTCCTTTGACACACACTTCATGGTAACTTCCTCCAAATAAGGTCGCTCAGGCGGGCAACTTGGATAGCAGCCTTAAAAAGTTAAATGTTCTTGTAAATTGCAAAACAAGCACAGAGGGAAGTCTAGTGGTGAAAGTGAATAAAAAGTCAATAAGACAATTGTGCTTAACCGGCTTTACTAGAAAAGAGAATGCAGAGTCAATCAATTTTGCCTGAGTAATTACAAACCTAAAACGCTAGTATTACTAATAGTACTTGCATATTTTTTGTACCTTCCAATGCTGGAAGTTTATTGTAGCACATTCCTGAGGGATTCCTACACGTCTTCATGCATGGTTTTCCACAAGGCTCATAGTGCCATTCACACTCTCCATCAGGGTTGTAAAAATCACAGAAGAGAGCTAATGAAACATAAGGAGGGAATATTAACAAGATATGAGAAAAGATTACTTAATTGGGTATAACACCTTTATTGGCTTTATTCCTAAGTTTTATAATTAAAGTTACTAAGATGATGCTAAGAGAAAATGATTAAATTCTATTTTGGTTTATCTCCTCACAAAAACACAAATGAAACACTCACGGCAGATTGTGGGAGTTCTCCATTTCACACACGCTCCGGCCTTATTACAGGCTGCTGCGTAGGCTGCTACAGCTGAGCAGAAACACTCACAGTCTCCTCCTGTATTGCAGGCACATGTGTCTCTCACACAGGCATCATAATAGTTTTGTGGATGCACCTTTTTGAAAGAAGCCATTGTAAATGCAAATGGAGGCTGAATTGTACTGTTAGCTAATCAAACAGAAAGTAGACAGTTACTGATTAAATTGACCTTGTCTATGATAACATGCCATGTGATATTGTCAATTTTCTTACCTTTGAATGGCAACCGACAAATATGTCACTGGTGATAATGCTGCAGTGTTTTAATGCCCATGGCTGCCTGTGTGGGTACAGACTACAGGGATTTTTTTGTGTTTTTGCATTAGGGCAGGTAGACGACTCTTTCCAGCTGTTTCCAAACTCAAGGGCGTCAACTACAACTTCTTTGTTTCTGGTCGTGAAATCGTTTTTGATATTCCCATCATAATTACCACACAGACCACAGACTTTTCCCTGGAATACAATGAGATTTAGCGAATTCATAAAATAGCTACCTTATTAACATTTACCTGAACACTCGTATATCGGCTCACCCACCTTGTATGTGGAGCTGAGTTTGATCATGAGAATTTTCTTCTTATTCCAAATAAGAACAAGACCATTCTTTGCCTCAATGACAAGATATATACCTATAGTGTGGACCTTATAGGGTATGTCCACTCCTTTGCTTTGTTTGATTACTCTGATATTTTCTTCTGAAAGAACAATTTCATTATTCTGAAAAACATAAAACATGCTCATTTGTAATCCTGCAAGGCTATTTTCAACATTTCATCATTTATTTTAAACACATATAATAGTGTCATGTACCCCTAAGTAGAGCTTGATAGCAGTGGAGCAGATGCTTTCAGTTGTTCCACATGGGATGCTCTCCATTAAGACCTTGAAGGTTCCATTCGTGTTATCTCCACAGTAATCCTGCAAGACTTTGATATCAGTATCACAAGACCGCTGTTTGGCAAATCACAAAGACTAAATGTTAAGTTTGTGCTATACCTGAGCAAAGTCATAGGAACAGTCCCCATTAAAAGAGAATTTTTTTTCATCAAAAGTGATGTAATGCCCTTCTCCATATACAGTACAGGTTCCATCACATTTATGATCTGTACATTCCCATTTTCTGCTTTTGCAAGTGCTGTGATTGAAACAGATGAAGTATTGTCAGGTTATATATCCCTATAAAAAAACCCCACACACAACGATAAACTGGCGCAGGACTACATTGAAAAGCGTTAAAGGGCTCACCAGGTATTGCAGTCCACTGTGACAGTCTGTCCAGAATTATAGGATTCTCCATTATATGTGCAGGGACAGTTCTTCTCCTCGATACAGCCTCCTTTACCATCTGACAGCAGGCCAGCAGGACATACACACCCTGAGATACACTGTGGACCGTCCTATACAGCATAACAGCAATGTATTTAACATATCATCCCAGTGCTTTAGAATAGATGCACAGAATAACAACAGTGATGTACCAATGGCTCAGTCTTACACAGTCTTCTGTGTCCAGTGTCTGGCAGCTTTTCTGGCACTCAGATCCCTTCTCACCAGGCTTTGCGTGTGAGCAGTTGAAGAAAACCATTGGATCGCTGCACGCTGGTGACAATGATTATGTGTTACAAAGGACAGCATTGTAGGCTTGGTGTGGCTTATATTGGGCTCTGCTATTGAAGGAATACTGTGACAAACTGAGTGCTTTGTACCTACATTCACTTATAGGGCTTCCGTTACAGCGTAGTTTTCCACCATGACAGGAGCTTAAATGCATAGAAAGACAGGCATGGTGGACAAAGAGGAGAAATGCATTTTCTTGTTATTAATTTTTGCTAGTTTTTGCTCGATTTCCTCCAAAAACAATCTAGGAATGTGGTTCCCATCTGGTATAGCGTCTAAGATATGAAAGTGTCCCCAAGTCATAGTCCACACAAATAAGCTAACCTGATCTGTTGGTCTATCAAACATACACACAGACTGACATGGGCAGGATAGTGACTGCAATTCACCAAACACGATAAACAAAGTGAAAACTGAAATAAAGTAAGTGCAAATGGACCTTAAATCCCTATGAAATAATGAGCGTTACAACGTTGCAAAAGTGCATTTATGGCATGAAAACCCAAATCAAACTATTGCAATCAGCAAAAATTAAGACTTACAAAACTGTTTTTACTGCATAACATGTCAATAGGCCTCATAATAATATTAAAAACATCAGCTTTGCTGACAAGAATTAAAAGAAAAGAAGTTGTTTAAAAGCTAAACTTCAAACAAGGCCAGTAAGTACAGTGCTTCACTGCTTACAACATACTGAATTTTTTCATCAATATTAACTTCCAGTAAAACCAATTTAATATATTCCGTCATAACTCCATTAAATAGTTAAGATGTGGAGTAAGCTAACTTAAATCTCTGCAGGTAGCAGTGTATATAGCAGTACGGGAACTGTTTCACCAGAGAGGAGAGGACCCTGGACCCTGGACTCACCTGATTTACTTTTGTGTTTGAAGTTTATTCTTATTCTTTTGGAGCTGTGTGTAACAAAAAGCAATTTCCCCCTGGGGATTATTAAAGGAATTCTGATTCTGATATCTTTGAGGGGCACTATGTTGTGCAAGACAAGCATCTGTAGCCTAATTGTTTTTAAATACTAAATGCCTTAATGCTGCCACTCACTCTGCAGTGGGAAACAGTATTTAATCTAAATAAAACACTCTTTAAAACACCAAACTTTAAAAGTCAACCAATCGTTTGATCCAGGGACTATGACAACTTGGGATCCACTAATTTAGGATCTTTTTTGCTCAGTTTAAAAGTAAACTGATGAATCTCAACATCCCCACTTCGCCTCCTGCTGGAGACCTTTGTTGCTTGTCATTCCCCTTGTCTCACTCCTCGCATTTCCTGTGACCTCTTCACTGTCAGCTAACTAGTTTTATTACTTAGCTGACAGTAGATGGAAAAAAATGTTTATTTTGCTTATTTTCAATAATGCTTTATTTTTACTTGAAGTATTGAAATCCTCACCAAGTTTGTCCATGGACCCTGATGACATGCCCGGGGTTTACCAGTCTGTCTCCCACATGACAGGGGCACTGTGAGGCTGACACACACTGGCTCTTCTCATTAAGGTAAGTTCCTTCAGCACAGCCGCAGCCATCAAGCGGGGTAAATTCAACTTCACATGTTAAGTCCGACTGACTAAGAGAGCGGCAGGTGCGACGACAACTTGTCATTTGGTGCTCGTACACAAAAGTAGAAGGGCAGTCAGTCGTGTATTTCTCTTTTGAAAGGAAACAGGTTCACTTAGTGTTTGAATATTATAGATAAATACAGACTTCGTTTACTGCACATTTGATAGTTTGGGTTTAACTTACGGCATATGGTGTCCCGCCATCCATGCAGTAGGACACCTTCAGTGGCACATGCATGGACATAGGAGGACACAGCAGCACACATGCACTCCTCGCTGTTTTCACAGGCGCACGTGTCATAAATACAAGACTGTGGAGAGAAGCAGCAACAAGTGAAATTAATAGCTGAAATGTGCAGTTGTTGAAGAAGTTAATAACACAAACACATAAAAAAACACAAAAGAAATCACTGCTCACAGCTTGATAGTCCTCAGGGTTTATTTCAGAATGGCAGCGGGCAAAAACCCCTTTTGGGTCTGACAGCAAGGAGCACCAGTGTTTGGCATATTTCTCTGCAAAAAAAAGCATTGTTTAGTGGCAGAGTGTTGTGAATAATGATATTTTAGTGTGGAGCATGATCTCTGTGACCTACCCTTTTCTATGCTCAATGTGCAGGGGTCCCCGAGTGTGTTTGTCACATCAGGGCAGCTTGCTTTGCTCTTCCATGTGTTGGCAAATATCCCAGCCGTTCCCTCAGTCAGCCCGTTTGTGGTTCTGAAGTCATCAGCTTCCACATCATTAAAATCTCCACAAAGGCCTGGATAAAGATAATGACACGTTGACTTAATACCTAATAAAGAACTCTCGACAAATGATTAATATTTTTACAACATAATCAGAAGTGCTAAAGAAATAAAACACACCTTTGAGTTTTCCCTTATTGGAAACACTGGCTTTGATAAAGACCTGCATAATAGGTGTGAGCTGAATCTCAAGATCAAGCCCATAGGTGGTGTGGATTACAATGAAGAACGTCGATGGGCTAAAGACCATTATGTCATCTGCAGGAGAAAAAAACATTTTCACATTGAATCATACTCTGCTTTGATTTAAGCAAACACAATCATATGTTGTCTTTTCATAGGAGAATGAACACCAAAACAAACCAACCACTCACCCATGAAAAGAGGCAATGGAGAGATCTGTTTGTTATAAAAAACGTGTCCATTGGCTTCAATTACAATTGTCTGCTGTGGTATGAAAAAAAAAAAAAAAACAATATGAAAAAAATATGAATCTTTCTAATAGATTTGAAATGGAGAAAATTCTAATACGAATAGATTTTCACGTTATTAGCAGAAAACTATAATATATGTTAATTGTACCGTGCGTTTATGTAGTAGTAGAGTGACTGCAGCCAGGCAAGTTGATTTATCAAATTTTTCACATTTGACCAGGTCACCAAGCACACTGAAAACCCCATTAGTTTCCTAAAGTCAGAAAGATAAAAATGCACTTGATTACAAACTGTTTGCTTATTTGCAAGTACTGTGCTGTAATTTTGTTTATCAATTAAAGGATGAATTAAGGTGCATTTGAATGCCTCACCTTGGAGAGAACGTAAGAACAGTCTCCATGGAAAGTATATGTTTTATCATCATAGGTGGAGATGTGGGAGCCACCCAGCACGGAGCAGATACTAGGACAGTCCATATCCTCACAGCTCCACTTACCGCGGGTACAGGTGCTATCAGCAGAGTTCAGTCAGTTTAACTAGACAGACCAACTTAAATACACATGCTGCAAACTTAAACATAGTCAAGTAATTACCATTTTTGACACGCCCTTGTGTATGATTCCCCTGGTTTGTATGGCTTTCCGTTGTGTAAGCAGGAGCACTGGTCGACGGGAACACACTGACTTTGTTTAATGTCGTCAAATACAGTACCTTAGGGACACATAATGACATGATTAACACTTGTTTTACCATCAGAGAATCCAATGTGTGCAGAGCCCAGCAGATGTCACCTGAATTGCTTTAGAATTGCTTATTTGCGCTTGAATTAATCATTTGTGTTTAGTTAGTAAGAAGATGGTGAAAAAAAGGTGAGACGAGACAAAATGTACTTTGGGTGACTTGACAAGGTTGAGATGACGGAAAAACATGCATCGAGCACATACAGCTTTTATATATAAAATGTGAATTGAAATTGATGTAACCAAGGTACTGTAGTTCTTAAAATATGGACGTTAGAGATGGCAAGTGTACAGGAGCAGTAAAATAAAATAAAATAAATAAAAGTTTAATTAGTAACGGTATATTCTATTACAAGATAGAAAACGTTTACATTTAACATTTGATGTTGTTATATTTAACATTGTTTAACATTTTAAAAGAATTAATAAAGAATAATAAAAAAGAATGCATAAAAAACATGTTTCCCTCTGAAACAATGAGATCATTGGAAAAAATGACAGCAATAAATGAATGAATTAAGGAAGTCATAGAAACAACAATAGCATAAATAATAGTAGCAGTACTAGCAGTAGCAGCCGCAAAAGTAAAAGTGACAGTGATAATAATAACATTGAAATTAGGAAACTTACCGGATGGACAGAAGCATCCGTCTATGCAGTGATCATCACACACTTGGCTTCTCTGGGGGTTGCTGCAGGTGTCAGTACAGGGACTGCCGCACTCCTTATACTCCATGTTGAAATTGCATGTTTTGGCTATTAAAATTTAGAAACAGAGATTCTGATATAAAATCAGTGAAAACCTCAGAGCTTGAACATGTAAGTGTTTTGATCGACGTTCTTACCACACAGTTGTGCCGTCTTCCACTGCTGTGGATTTCCGCCTGCATGAGCGCACTGACGGGAGTACTCTGATGTGGTTGAACACAAGCATAAAGTGCTGCTGGTGTTACAGTAGCACAGGTCCTTGACACAGGCTTTGATGAAGGAGTCAGTGTCAATCAAGTCTTGACAGTTGAGGAATGCAGGTCCTGACAGCAGGTTCTCACAAAGGTCTCGCTGTGGGTCAGAGTATATAATGTATTCAAACTGTTCTAAGATGTTACATGAAGAATTATTTGAATTATTTCACATACCTGATTTGCACAGGTCTGTGTGGCTGTAGAGATTTCTTCACAGTTTTCTGTTGGACCGTTGACTTTCCAGATCTCCCCATAATCTTCAGGAGTTACTGTATGTAGAGGGGAAAAAGAGGTTTTAGCAAATGAGAAAACTGATTTTGTGGAGTTTGTCTTAAACTTTAATATTTAGCATTTACTTGCGTTGATGAACTCATCGTAAATTTGGACTCCGTTGAAGTCACCGCACAGGCCACAGGTCTGATTCTTGAATTTTGCATCCAGCTCAACCTTAAAACCAGTAAAAGAAAATTAGATCAGAATATAGAAGTGAATATCTCTTAACTACAGAAAATATTATGCTATTTTTGTCTGGCACCATTTATGCATAATAGTCTGATGAAGCTGCATTTCTTTTTCAGCCTTATCAGGCAAGAAGAATGGAAAGTTTGAACATCCACATAATAATTTATCAAACACAAGCTCCAAAGAAACACCATGTGATTCGGCCAAGAGTGAATATTAAGTGGAAATTGTTTTAACAGCAGCCTGAAAACTTTTTCCGTTGGACTTTCAACAGTGAATACTGTCTTTTAGTGACTGAGTAGTTTGTGCTTTCTCCATTCTTGGTGAGTCAGTGCCTCTGAATAGTTCTCTTATAATTTTTATTACATGCAATTTTTACAGCATCCCTGGTACAACTAACATCAGTGGTGTTTGGTCTTACTTTACAGACCTTCTCATAACTTTATCAGGTTCAGGTCTGTCATCTGTAGAAAAAGATCTAGACGTGTTGATCAAGACACTGAACCCTCACAACTGCTTTACTCTATAGCATATGATATAGTATAATATAGTAATATAGTAGTAAAACTCAGTATGTATATATATATATGTGTGTGTCTGTGTGTGTGTATATATAGAGCACAAAGAATACACATACCCAGAGGGAGTCTTCTTCATTCCACATGACAACCACACCAAGTTTTGCCTCAATCTTAACGTAGGATACAGTTCTTCCAATTGAAATCCCAGTGTGGCTGAACGGTACAGTGACACTAGCGGGGACAAAGCAAATCACCACAGTATGATGATAAGACATTAAGCATCATTGTAACCAGTACATCAGCTGGTAATGAAAAGTCACATTATCAAAAATAGACTCACAGTTCATCGTTGACTATGACGGAAGAGTTGGATAATTCCACAATGATCCCCTCCAGTCTCATAATGACCTTCTTAATGGTGGTGACTCCATTTATCTCCTGCCGTTGGAGCTGAATATTGAAACTCTCGTAGCTGCCCTTGCAGTGGGACACAAGGATGTAGTTGCAAGAGAAGGGAAGCTGGAAGAAATCTCCATCGAAAGTCTTAAAATGGTAGTTTCCCCAAGTGCTGCAGAACTGGTTGTCGTGAGAGGAGCTCACTTCAGGAAAAAAAACAAAAACATTTATTATACTGTAGTTCAAACTGTTGTGATTTTTGGCTTGTGATCTTTCATCCTTGAAAAAAAAAAACAATTACCTGTAATTACTGGCATTTTGGTCATCGTCTGAACATTGACTTAAAAAAGAAAAAACATACATACAGTCACTAGACATGATGAGGAATGTCAGTGACAGGGAGACTGCTTATATTTGTATTATAAAGGATAGGATCATTTATACTCTATAGACAGTGCAGGATGAGAATAAAGATGAGGTTGGATTTGACGTATAGTGTCCCATTGAGTGTACATACCACTGGTCGCTGCAGATAGTCCGAGGCAGAGGGTGAGCCATGGTATCACCCATTCAAGTGGCATCCTGTGTAGTCTCATGGTCATTGAGGAGTCCTGGTCCTAAGAGGGATGGATACGCCAAGTGATGCCACAATATAAATGTCATGTAATATAGTTCATTAGTTGTTTACAGTTTAGGAGGGGTAAAAGGACTTTTTGGGTGTCAACCACTGTGGTTTTTGTTTCCATAAAGATCACACCCACGAAAAACATTGCATAAAACAACCATCTCTCTGTCATGAAGCCTCCGCTCAATCACTCGTTAATCTTTAGTAAACATTAACATTTGTCTAGGCGTTCAGTAGGAGAAATCTTTTAAACTGAACTGACATACAGTTTCAGTAGATGAATCATTGCACAGTATCCTTATCCTAATTATTGAACACTTTTATTCAAGTCCGCGTTTTTATGAGCAGAAGATGAGTGTATATGCATATTAAAACAAGAATCGTGTGCTTTCCTCACTGAACCTGAGCATTTTAAGCTGTGGGTTGTGTCTCCATATCTAAGCACAAGAGTAAATGCGCTGATGTGAAATCTTTAAGTAAATTCATAAATCACTGGACCATACATTGATCAAACATTTGCCAAATACTTACAGGCCTATGCCATGTTTACTGACAGTCTGGCCTGTCGCCCTGTAGCATTGTTCATATGCACAGAGCCTTAATATCTACTAATACACAAGACCTGATGTAACTATCCGTTGTGCTTTTAGAGTAACATACTTAAACTAAGATAGTGATATAGGTGGGGTGGGTGAGACCACTATCATTATTTTCCATATGATTTTTAGCAAAGCAAGAGTCAGGATTCTGAGGCTGGAAATGTTAGTTAGTTGGTTGCTGGGTGGTTCACCACTCAAAAAATTAACTACAACAAATTTTTGTACAGCTATTTATGGCTCCCACGGGAAGAATGCTGCTAACTTTGGTGATCTGCTACTGCCTTTTCTACTAGCGCTACCAGCAGGTAAAAGTTTTCACATATCTCAACTATCCCAATCTCGTAAATAGCTCAGCCTATACAAAATGGATTAGCATGACATTTTATGCTGACACTTTATGCCAGTGATCTACTGAATGAAAGTGCTGAGCTAACATTTAATACTTACATAGTAAGTATTAAACCTGTTACACATCAGCATGTCAACATTGTCATTGTGAGAATGTCAGTATGCTCACTGTGCATAAATACAGCCTAACAGAGATGGCTGTTGACTTGTTTTGTCAGATCATTTGTTGATGCCGTAGCACAAATGAGAGATGACAATAATACGTTTCATTCAGAGTTTCTTATTGTCTGACCCACCTGAGTGGTAGGGCAAACTGATGGCCTGCATGTTTTGCTTTACTGTGCCATCAGAAGTGAACATTAATACCTGAATAAAAACAGAATTGATCATTAGAGTAATGAAGATTTCAGTGAGAATCCATAAACAATTACAGTCTTCTTAACCAACAGGTTTTAACTCACATTGTTTCTGTCATTGTTTAGTAGGATTTTAAGGGCCTTAAGACAAGTGTCAAACTTCTGATTTTCACATGGCGCCAACTGAACCAGGATGGTAAACTTGCATCACCCTGAAATAACCGACATCCGTATTCTGACATTCAGATTGACTAATGCACCCTCTCATGGAAATACTATCAAATACAGTTCCTAATATGAACACACAACATGAACATTTTTAAAATACAAAGTGCATTTACATGTCATGAAACAGGAAACAGTGTAGTAAAAAACCAGGAAGACAGAAGCAGCCATCCATTTTGTGGTCCTCACACAGTGAGCTTGTGTCCGGATGTGTGAATGTGTTAATACAAGAAGAACCACTACATGTTATTACATATCATGTCTATTGCTTAAACTATATGGACAATAAACTCACAAACTCATTGCATGAATGCAGCACAGTCACAAGCTTCGCTGGTCCATCTATCTCTTCTTAGGGGGTCCTCATCGTTTGGACAATGGACTTTGTGGTTGTTCTCAATCTCAATGGGGCTGATTTTGCGATTTTTCTGCATATCATTGTTATCATAGTGTCAAATGTCAAATATACAACTGATTGAGTATAAAATAGTCTGGGGTTTGTGTTCTGTAATGCATTTTATACATTTATGTTTAAAGTGAATCATGAATGATTTCGAATGAACTCATTGTATGATGATGAGTACAGTTGGCATAGCCTGACTAATGCACAAATATCAGAGAAAACAGCAGTACAGTTATATGATGGGCTTGATAGCTTTTCACTTACGGAAAGGCCATTCACAGTGACCAGGCTCTTGGCGAGGTGCTGATGACCACCACCACGTATCCGACTGTAGGATCTCCATCATTTGTTATCATTTGCATTCAAGCTGTTTGATTTAAGGAAATCCTCAGGATAAAATAAAGCTTGTATTATACAAAAATCAATTATAGGCAGACACTACTTGTTGAAAAACAATAGGTGAGCCTTTTCTGCTCCATGAAAAGTGTCTTTTTCAATGCTAAGATTCCCAAAATCACCAAAGTCAAAAGTGCTTAAATCCTACAAAATGGGTAAACACTGTATGTTGGTTACAACACTTTGTTGATGTTCCTTACAAGGTATTTCTGTTATAATCTTTGTTAAAATAATAAATTATGTAAATTCATCTGAAAGCAGTGTTATGTAATAATATGCTGTTTTGCAGTATTTAACCATTAAATAGGTAAGAGAATATGTTGCATGATTATGTTGCAACTGGCTTATGAATAGCACAGGAAATAAGGGTTAGGGTTAACATTCTTCATTACTGTCATTCTCTTCCTGCAGAGTCAACTTAAATATGAGACCTAGCGTCACAGTGAGACAATGATGTCAAAATGACACTATTGTTCATTGTCAGTGCCTCTCATTCTGACTCACTTCTCACTATGATTGGTTGAATTCGAAGAGAGAAGTGGAAATGTTGATGTTGAACATTGAACTCTGGATCAATCTACTGGAGCCCCGACCCAGATTTTTCAAACCATCTGCTTAGTCCAACTCTGTATTGAACCTGAATTATACCAAACCCATTTTGGTATTTAAAAGCTGATTTAAGAGGCTTTTAGTCCAAATTCAAGGGGTAACAAAAGTTAATTTTTTTAGAGGGTCTTGAGATGGATGTGGCCCAAAAATTCTTGCTATCTGTTTTAGATAAAACCCCCAAATAATGTCTCATATGGCTGTGCACAACAGGCTAATCATTACCTGTTCGCTACACTTAACATCATTAGCAGGACTAATATGATCTTAGTTTAACAAAACCTTCCCACAAAGCAAGTCAAGGTAGAAATAATTTTTGTGTGTTGTGATAGCTCATGCACTGTTGTACACGGCAAACAGAAAGGCTTGTTTTGACTTAGCTGTTAACACAGTTGAATTAATATAATACCAGGTGACCTGCGGGTGTTCATGGATATGCAGTGTGCATGTGTGTTTGATAATGAGAAGCATGTCTTTCTAAAAAACATCTTTCTGAGGTTCTCTGTTCTTCTTGTGGGCTAAATGAGTATTTACTACTGCACAAATAAAGGAAAAGAAAATATGAAAAAAAAGACACACAAACAAGTGTTGCTGTGTGGTTTGTATGGTTTACCCTCCTCTACCTTTTGGAGAATCTGCACCTAACATGAATGATTGAGTTTGTCAGTTTAAGGGTGTTACAAATTAATTCTTTGAGAAGCAAAAATAACAATAGTCCTGTCGTCAAATAATCATGTCAAGCTGTCTGTGACCTTAATTTCTGTATATGTATTATTAACTTAAACTAATTACGGCAAACTATGACTTATTGGATTTGCAATCGTTTCAGTATTCAAGTTTATTTACTTAAAAAACTCAAATACTTTACCTCATGTAGTCTAAAATAGATACAGTAAACATTCAAGTTTAAATGGTGTAGCACAAATTCTGCATAAATATTAAATGAAAGGTATTCAGACACATTTGGGGAGGTTAAGACTGGACACTATTTCTTTGCATCATTCTTTGAATATTTATTTAACTGTGGACTATGAAATCGTAAATTGGGCTATTGTTGAATTAATGTAGAAATACTGCAGCATATTAAAGAATTTCAGCAATTCCTGTTTGGCTTTTTGCTATGTTCCTTTTGCGCTGCCATGTTAAAGTCTGTGCATTATTTTGACACAGTATGTTGTTTAAACAACCTCACTGACCGTCATTTCAGTTTGTTTAGGGACTGATGACAAGTATTGGAAGTTAAATAGTATTATGTCAATATAGATTACAACATTACAACAATCTTGCCTCTAATCAAAACTGGTTCAAAGTAATTTGGCGAACTCGTCCTCCCTGAATCAACAAAACGGCTGCTTAAATGTATGCTGTCACGGAGAAATAGACCTTCTTTGTCATACAGCTGTCCACCTGTAGGAGTGGTCCAAAGCCATGTTTGCACTTGGAGGAGCTCCTACAAGAGTAACTACTTAAGTTCATGTAAAATAACATTATACTCTGCTTTGTGGTAATTGGTTTCCAGTTATCACAGATAAAAAAAATGAGCAAATAGACTTATGAATAAAAGCTTGATATAAATCGCAGGCTTATTAAAAATGCTAGGGAGGGAAACAGGCTGTATGACCATCACAGCAACTGGGTTGGTAAATGGCATCCAAAATTGTATGATTTGATTTCAAGATTTCAAGACCTTTATTTGTCACATACACAGTTATACACAGTATAATGTGCAGTGAAATGTTCTGAGTGCCTGTTCCAGACTGAAACAATAATAAAATAAAATAACACACAATGTTTAACAGTAAGAGTAGAACACAAGATATATATACACGACATGGTGAAGTCCACACAAAAAGCCAAAGAAAAAGCCGAACAAAACCAAAATGAAAAAAGAAATGCTTATTATTACTCTGCACATCTGAGTGATCTGTTTAAACATCACTATTGTAGACTAATTTCTGTGAGTAGAGACAGTTGACAGTGGGTGGCTACGACCTTGTTAATTTGCAGTTTGGAGTGCTTGGCTCCCTTTCAGTGTAAGATAGACAGAGACAGATATAAATATACAAACACGTGTTCATTATATTCAGTTTGTTATTAAACTGCCTTACTGAAAGATTTACTCAGTGCTTGTGATAAGTTTATTTGCATAACACTTGTATTGAAAGAGTAGCTTGGCCTGACGCTATGGTGTTGATTTGTGTTGTGTTCATGCACACTCAGCTGAGGGAGCCCAAGATGAATCTGAAAGTCTTTATTCTGTTACAATGTAGTAGGTTGATAAAATGTTTTCTGGGACTTCATTAATATTATGTGTTTTTCACATACTAAAATGTAATACTTCAATATGTAATTAAGGTTTGGCAATAGGTAAGATTAGCATTCATGCCCAAAAGCTTGTTTAATTTGTTCATCTGTAACATGTACGTTTTAGGACACATTTAGACTTCAGCATCAGTTCTCAGACATCAAGAAAAAAGGCGTAGTTCCTTAGGCCAAAAATGTTCATAAGTCAGACTGATTAAAAAAAAACTCACACTAAGCTGAAGGACCGTCAGCAAACAAACTCTTCTCATCTTGACTTCGGCCTCTTCACACCTGTCTGATCCAAAGATGAGAGTGCGCGCTGTAAGAGAAAAAGATAAAGATGTTACATAAATCGAATGAAGGTGCTGTAATCTCACAACACTATATTTTACACATCAGCCAGTAGACTTTAGACACAAGAAACAGCCATGTGCTCCAGATTGCTCCAGGGACAGGAAGAGACTGGATAGACTGGTGAGGAGGGCCAGCTCTGTCCTGGGATGCCCGCTGGAAAGATTACAGAGAAGACGTTAACTGCTATTTCAGATTTGTCCACTGTTCAGTTCCAGATACCTGTGACTAAATGTTTTGTGTCTTTGTAGATACACTGTGATCTGTAAGTTGTAATGCACACAAATGATAAACTGTGGCATAATATTGTTGAAATTGCACTTATTCTTTCTTAACAAATTTCAGGTCGTTCATAATGTTTTGTAAAAAGATAGTTCATTAAATGTGAACATTTTCAGAATATATTTGTACTTTTTTGGACGAAAACAAAGGGGAAAATGTGGATTTGTCGTTATTTATAGGTTATTATGCTATGATTTTCCTGGTCCGGCCCACTTGAGATCAAATTGTGCTGTATGAACTAAAATGAGTTTGACACGCCTGGTTTAAAGCATGCATATGTTTTTGTCTTTGTGTATATCTGTCTGTCTGCAGCGAATCTCACATACTACAACATATATATAGATATATAACTTTTTAAATAAATACTATATTATTCTGCACATTTATGCCTGTATACAGAATGTCTTCTGCAAAGTCTGTGTAACGTCTTTCCATTGGTTTTTAGATTTTTTGCAAAGTCATTCCAGTGGCTTTGATCTTTGTTGTCTTTTCTGTTGGAAACTGTTGTGGACAACTTTGTCACATGGTGTGAGCAGTACCATCTACAGCTCAATGTGACAAAGACAAAGGAACCGGTGGTGGAGCTGAGGAGGACCAAGGTGCCGGTGACCCCTGTTTTCATTCAGGGGGTCAGGGTGGACGTTGTTGAGGATTATAAGTACTTGGGGGTACGCATTGACAGCAAACTGGATTGGGGGAAGGAAACTGATGCCCTTTACAGGAAGGGCCAGAGCCGCCTCTATTTTCTGAAGCGGTTGAGGTCCTTCAACATCTGCAGGACTATGCTAAAGATGTTCTATGAGTCTGTGGTAGCCAGTGTTATCTTCTATGCTGTGGTGTGCTGGGGCAGCAGGCTGAGGGTAGAGGACGTAGTGGTAGTGGTAGTAGTAGTATTATTAGTATTATATATATATATATATATTAGTAGTAGTAGTATTATTTGTATTATTATTATTATTTAGTGTATGTTCTATATATGTTCTTCTACTAAAAATTTTTGCCACGCTTCTCCTCCCACATGTTCAAGGTATCAACGTCATTCAAACTGCAAAATGTGCAGCTCAATCGGGAATCGATCAGAATGACTTTTCTCATTCATAGCATTCATAGTTTCCATAATATTCAATATTTCATTTTTGCTCATGGTGCATTATGAGTCCATGGAGGTGAATGGGGAGAATTGTTGGTGACGTCATACGCACTTTTGTCCTTAACTCGCTGGTTTGGCCGAACCGTTTCACCCACAGTCACAATTTATGGCTCAAAATGTAGGTAAAATCCTTGGACACGCAGTCATGTGACTCACAACACACAGAAACATACGCAGCGCGTTGTACGAGCCTCGGAGAGACGGGAGTGCCGACCGAACGCCTCATTGACTGCCATGTTGAAATGACAAAGGAGGGAGGAAGAGAGAAAAACTTCTCTTACCTGCTAGCAAGCGCTCATTTCACAAGATAGAGACCTTAGAATCCACATATGTGTTCAGGAGACTCTCTTATCTCCACTGGTCTGCACTTTATGGCTGTGACATGTACCGTTTTGAGTAAAATCTGCATTTTCAGAGGTGTGTGAATCTCTGTAAGACAGAGCTGACTGACGGAGCTCCGACAAGGGGTGTTCAGGGACAGTCGGACATTCCAGCGTTCTCACGGTAGAAGCCTCTCCTCACCGTGTGCTCAGTTTTTTAACTGATAAACACAAACTGTATGTGCTTTACACTGTTAATTAACTAATTACTGACGTGATAACTGATATGGAGTTCACATATTGCAGGAAATACAACATTGCTGTTACTTTATCACTGAAAAAAGTAAAACCTGCATTTTCAGAGGTGTGTCATCTCAATTAAAACAGTGTGAACATGGCTGGCACCATCGTTAATGGAGCATGACGGTTGAGTGGGACCAGGTCATTAGTGAAGTTTGAGCCACCAGATGGCAGCAGAGCAGCGTGAAAGGAGCAGGGCAACGTTAGTTCAGCGTTTCAGCATGACAGGAGTAGAGCAGCATGGCGGCGGCAGCAGACAGCATTCACACTGCAATTTCTATGCAAGATCTATGACATCATACAATTCCAGCTGCATGTATATAGGTGCTGGTTTGTAAAATTGCATTCTTGTTTTCAGTCTTCAGTCAGACCAAACTTTCACAGGAGGTGAACATCACATTGCTGAACCATTTACGGTAAGTCACAGTAACAAGGCGAAAAGAAAAGATACAAGGTTGGACCAATCCAGTTTTCAGATGGACATCACTATCATTATCCCACCAGATGCTCCTCTGCCCATAGTAAACACACACTTTGACAGAATCTCTGCAGTACAGTGGAGCATGTTAGCTGAAGGAACTTGGGATGCACCCACAGAAGCTATTATGGCTGATATGTTCACTGAACTTGTCCAGACACTCTCCGCAGACGTCCTGAGAAATATCATGTTGAGTTTTTGCAACCACATTGCCACACCTCAGGCTGACACAAATATAGGTGTGGAGAACTGCTTTGCTGTTGCTCTGGAGGCCTCACAGGACAAATGTGAGCATGCAGAGCAGATGACAGCACTAGTTGAGGAGGAAAGCTCACATAAGGTAAACTGTGTTGTGTCTGTGGCAAAAAACAACACAATTTGGCCAGAGGAACCTGCCATTTTAGTCACTTGCTCCATGTCCAGTGTCACAGCTCTTCGTTGCATGGTGTGTCATTCTCTCAGTTGTCTGAGCAGATTTTGTTATAAGCTGAACATGACGTACCTTCTACTGTGTTACGATGAGCATACCCCGGACGAATATGAAATAGAGATTGTGGGACCACAAGAACAAGTGAGAAGTAAATCCCGTCAGAGTGTAAAATCTGCAATCTCTGTCTCATCAGCAATTAAAGGTGTGAGTGACATCCTCACTAAATGGACCAATGAGACAGCAGACACCACAGAAGACGCTGACAATGCACTGCCACCTCTTAGCATGAAAAAAGTAGCTCCCCGAGACTTCATTTTAATTTGGGGTTAGTTGTTAATAGGGTAAAAACTTTTTTGATTCACAAGCTGCACCTTCAAAGAATACCACCTCCGACCTAACAGTTCGCAAATGCAGCTTTTTCCAGTTTGGCCAAGAACAACTGGAAAAAGCTATGGCAGAGCTGAAGAGCGCATTTAAAAGAGGACACACTGACTTCCTTGTGGGTCTTAAACAGGAGCCAGCATCCTCTCAAGCAAGACTGATGGGAATGACTCTGAAGAAGCCACTGAATACATTTTACCAGGAGCTGTTCCAGAGTTTCCCAGATCCAAATCTGAGGCTTGCAGTTGGACCAGCAGTGTGAGAAAGCCGACTTCTCTTCTAGATTGTGAGACCATCAAAAAGGATGTTGGCTGCTTGTTTGATAAATTAAACCTGACACAAAAACCTGCAGCACATGACAGCCAAACACTGGATACCAACTTCTTCACGACCCAGATCAAGAAGTTTTCAATGGAACTGACTCACTCAGAATCACAGAGTTCCTATTTGGGGGGGAAACAGTTGCGTGTCCCACATAGACGGCAACATCATATACACTAAAACAAGCCAATTTAAATGAATAACGCCATGCCAAAGAGATTTGAAGAAAAGGAAAAATATCCCGATAGAAAGGTTTTATGGCTCCAAGCTACATGCTAACACACTATATGCTCGCTTTTTAGCCGGCGCGCCGCTCATTTGCCAGTGTGTAAAACGTGCCACCGGTGTTTCTTGACCTGGACGAGGTCAGCTTATTCAAGGTATTTCCGATTTTATTGTTGTGTTATTGTTTGTCCTTTGCTGATCAGACTGTTTGGATCTGACACCAACTTGTTTACATGAACTGCCTCATTCATGTTTCACAATCACTGACTCATTCAGGACTGATCAGATGATTGGTTAAGTTCAATCATATTCTCATCATTACTGTGGACAAAAACGGTGCCACCTCAGCTCCTTCCACCACTGATTTAACATCATGTATATCAGTAGAATAGAATAGAATAGGTAGAATCTACCAGGGTTTCGTACAAATAAGACAGAAGAGTTGAGACGTAAACAAAGTTGCATCTTTTAATTCATCATTTGATAAATACTCTCTCTACAACAGCAAATATTTTGTAAGAGATTAAATGGTTGTTAAGACATTATGGGAAGAAACTTTTACGTCCTATATCCATTAATGTGATGTCTATTTCTATTTCTATTACACCGGTTTGAAGCTCCGCCTCCTGCGAGCAGGTTGTTCAGCAGCTGCCATGCAGTCTGTGTGGGCACAGCCACACTCCTCCACATGGATGTACGTGTAGGGAACCACATCTCCATTCAGGCAGTGCAAGTCAACGGTGCGATTGCTGAAGCGTGCCTGCTTACAGCAGGAGCAAGACTGTTGCATAGCAGCTGCTTTTTCAGAATACCTGAAGAGAGCAGAGGCAGAACTGATTATTAAACTAAAAAATAAACTATACCTAAACATTTTCATGTTTTAATGGGTTTGCGACTCTTCAGAGGTATGAGAAATATTAGACGTCATCCTTACTTTGTGAAAGTGTTGCAGGATCCTTCACAATACGGCATATCTAACTCCAGGTAAGACAGACAGTTTTTGTGCAGAACTTTGACTTTCTCGGATCTCAGCTTGCAGGCCTTATCCTTCTCCACACCTTTTCAAAAGAGACAAACACTCAGCATGTTTTCATTTAAGGACCTTCTACCCAAAAGCAAAGAATATGTCACATTCACTTACAAGTTTTACAACAGCCATTTGCTGTAGTCTCAATTGTGCCCTAGGGAGGAAAAAAATACAACAAATTTCAACTAAGTTCTCACAGACTCAGTCAATCCAGATGTATTTGTTGAAAGTGATACTTACAGGATGGCAGATGCTCTGCTCAAATGACGGGCAGACAATGCGGGAACTGTATGTTTCTAAAGTTCCATTAATCTTACTACAGGTGTAATGCTGACACTTATTCTCAGGTGGTGACCAGGTTTGCCCTTGCTGGAGAGCAGCAAGATGGATGTAGAGATGCACAAACACAAACGAGAATGCACATATATCAGCTACTGAGGCACTTCAGGCTATTAAACATGAGCATGAACAGTCACTGCCAACAGACATGATCCAGCCATTGACTGTATAAAAAAAGTGGACTTAGCTCCTGGGTCTGAAAAGTGAAGCCAATGTAGAGGTGCCTTAAACCTGCATTTTTTTCCTAATGAGCAGGACTGTACCACCTGCAAAAATAAGTGTGATTGTATGGAAGTCAATGAGAAAATGACCCTACTTCTCACTTGGTTTATGACCTGATGAAATGATGGTCCCATTTAGAGTAAAATACACCATAAAACGGGGTGCTGATACCTTGGGTCTAAACCAAGATGGCGCCATAAAATCAAACTCAAGGCTTCAAAGCAGCAGTCCACAAACCAGTGGGTGATGTCATTGTAGCTACGTCCACTTCTTGTATACAGTGTATGGATCCAACTTACCATCAAGAGCTGCTTGGTACCATTAATATTGAACACACAGTGTGTCTGTACACACTTCCCACAGCATTCATCTGAATCAGTTTGCACATATTGAAATCCCTGTGAGAAAGGGGTGACGTTAGTTTCCAAGTCTAATTTTACAAGTTCAACTTTCCAGTTGCATTGTGTGTATAATGGGTGTAAAGTCTCTTACCGAGTCACAGTTTTGTTGACATTGCTGAAACTCACAAGATATCTTGAACAGACCAGAATTGGGGTCCACCTCATTTCCACAGGTACAATCCTGACAGTGAACTGCAACTGGAACTATGGATCCAGGCTGGTAAAAAAAGAAGAAAAGTATTCATTGTTGTGTTTTAAGCCACACAAAACTGTAGTAGTACAGTAGAAATCACTAAAGGTGATGGACATCAAAGGATGATTTGTTACTATCATCCTCACATCTCCATTTTTTTTATTACCTGGTATTCAGTGTCTTTGTGGACACAGACTTTTTTAGGCTCTACAAAAGAGAAAGACAATGGAAAACTACATAAAAGTGCCACTCACTGGATTTACTATAAATACAAACTAATAGTGAGCTCACCACATGTATGCTCTGGACAGCATTTTCCTTCAGGAACAGTGACATCTGGCATATATCCAACCGGACAGTTCATGTTGCTGACTGGGCAAGTGGTGCTTTGACATTCTTTGGAAATGACAAAGAAGTAAATAGTTACAAGCCATCTTAAATTGTTATCAATATATAGCATTCTGAAAATGGATACATGGATGCTACGTGACTTACGGCAAACATAGGTATAACAGCAGTGGTCTGATGGATTGGTTTGGTTGACAAGGACAAACCCTGGACTAGTGCAGTGTGTCAGAGATGGTGTTGGGCACTCCTTAGGCTTGCAAGTCACAGTCTTGGTGGACTCTTCACAGATGCAGTTTTGACATTTGTATTCAAAACGCTCATTAAACTGAAAACCACAGAAGTGACTTCATTTTCTCATGCAAGTAAACAACACGGGTTAAAATAAAAGAATAGAATAGAAGACTTAGCTCACCTCACGAGGAATGCCCTCAGGATCAAGACATCCTGTAGGAAAACGAGCACTTTGTGATTAATATGATATATTCAGCTCAGTGATAGACTTTAGGACATACAACCACACTTACCACACTTATCAACACATTTGCCGGACTCTTGATTGAAGAGTTTCATTCCATCAGGACAAAAGCAGCCTTCAGTAGTGAAGTTCATGCTTGGTTCATTAGAACTGTAATATTGAATCATCAAGAAAGAACGGTTTGTTGATGCAAGTTCTATTCAATCTCTAAAACAGTTAATTTAATACACTGTATACTACTGCCACTATGCTTACTACCACTCTCCATTATGATCCTCTTCTCTGGAAATACTAATGTGCACAATGAACTACAAAAAGAATACACAAAAGAATACTACATTTTTGAAGAAACTTACTTGTCTTCACAGGTCGGCTGCTCTACAGGGCCACATGGCTTGTAAATTTTGTTTGATGGGCAGTTGCTTGCTGTAAGTAAAGAACAGACCTCAGTGTTTTAGAACACATGCTGTCTACCTACTTCATATAATAAAATGGGCAGCAGTCTGTTCAATGTGTGCTAGTTACAACAAATGTTAAAAAAATTTGGTTGCCCTTCCTGATTCCACCAATCCCACATTTAACATAAAATAATGAATGGTTCTTTACCACAATGTTTGGTGTAGTTCCTCCAGTGTAAACAAACCCCAGCCTGAGCACAGGCAGCAGCATAAATCTGCAAACTTGTGCACTCCACTGTTGGATTGGAGACATGGCAGCTATCAAAAACACAGCCTTTGTAGAAATTCTCAGGAGAGACAAAGGGATGGCACCCTTCAAAGACACTGTAACACACAAATAAAAACCCACAGAAAATGTGTTTTAATTTGCATTTGTGTCCAAGTTAAGGGGGTGAATGTGAACCACTACAGTAGATCAGAACGTCTACCTGCTCCTAAGCAGGTCACAGATGGAGTCTGCATTGCATGGAGTTAAGGTTGGTGGAGGTTCAGGTACACTGGTGGGCAGCACAGATGGTATCTGGCAGTTGGGTTGGTCAATAACTTTTGCAGGCCAATAGTCGGCCATCACTGCACAACTTTCCACTAGCTGACCTCCAGGCAACCTGCAGTCATCAGCCTGGTTGTTGGTGCATGTTCCTGATAGTAGAGTCACAAAACAGTAAATATTCTATCAAACCTCAAACAAATGATCACTGGAGAGAGAGATGCTCTTACCACAATGACCCTGTGTGTTACTGCCAAAGTATTGATATGGAAGGTTGACACTAAAGCCAGTTAGTCCAAATGTGATAATCACTTTTAGACGAGGGATCTCCAAAACCAAGTTAATACCAGAATTCAAAATCTTCACACCATGCTGTGAAAAAGGTAGTTTCAGACTTTCTCCATCTTTGAGTACCTAGAGGGAGAGAGGAAAACACGCTATGTGAATATTATATACTATGACAAAAGGACTCATCATTGCTATTTGATCTACATTACAGTATAAATCTACTGGAAGTTTGTCTGGTGAGTTTTTCAGAATGCACAGAGCTTTCATATGACAATATATTGTCTTACCTCTAACTCTATTCCTCCATTAAAGTTATGATTAATGAGTCTGACAGCTTCTAATCCGTATTCTACAATTATTGAGCGTGGACAAGAAACATCTTCAGTAAGATCACAAAAGACATTGTCAATATAAATCCTCAAGTTATGTCTTGGTGAAATCTCTTCCATCAAGACATAAGTACAGTTTCCTTGATAACTGTAGTACAATCCATCAAATGTGTTGTAGTGAGGATCTCCCCAGCCCTCACATACACCTAAAAAAAGCAAAAAAAATCAACAGATAAGTTCAAAATCTAAAATGTATTTAAGACATCCATATGAGTCAATGAATATGTTGCAAATTGTTTTAGCCAACACAGAACTTACAGTCACAAGCGTAATGTTTGCAGCAGTGGTACTCATCATACACCTCAACTGGTTTCTTTCCGTTGGTGCAAGTGATGTTTTCAATGGGTGGACATTCATATGGAAGTATCTCAACTGTATTGTTCTCAATGCATTTGGCCATGGTGCAGTTGCACAGATAAAAGGTCTCACTTTGCTGAAAAAGGGGGAAAGAGAGGAAAATCAGAAGTATTTTGCAGCGAGAAAGCTTGTTTTCATGTGCAAATGTGCAGTGTTATTATGCTCTGAAATCTGCTAGACACATTGAGATTCTTACTTCTACACCCCAATCAGGGCATCCGATTGTAGTTGGTGTTGTAAATGTTGTGGTTGTAGTTGGCTCTTGAGTTGTAGTTGGAGGTTTAGTTGGTGTTGTAAATTTGGTTGTGGTCGGCTCTTGAGTTGTAGTTGGAGGTTCAGTTGGTGTTGTAAATTTGGTTGTGGTCGGCTCTTGAGTAGTAGTAGGAGGTTCAGTTGGTGTTATAAATGTGGTTGTAGTTGGCTCTTGAGTTGTAGTAGGACGTTCAGTTGATGTAAATATTGTGGTTGTAGTTGGCTCTTGAGTTGTAGTAGGAGGTTCAGTTGTTGTAAATGTCGTGGTTGTAGTTGGCTCTTGAGTTGTAGTAGGAGGTTCAGTTGGTGTTGTAAATGTGGTTGTAGTTGGCTCTTGAGTTGTAGTAGGACGTTCAGTTGTTGTAAATATTGTGGTTGTAGTTGGCTCTTGAGTTGTAGTAGGAGGTTCAGTTGTTGTAAATGTTGTGGTTGTAGTTGGCTCTTGAGTTGTAGTAGGAGGTTCAGTTGGTGTTGTAAATGTGGTTGTAGTTGGCTCTTGAGTTGTAGTAGGACGTTCAGTTGATGTAAATATTGTGGTTGTAGTTGGCTCTTGAGTTGTAGTAGGAGGTTCAGTTGTTGTAAATGTTGTGGTTGTAGTTGGCTCTTGAGTTGTAGTAGGAGGTTTGGTTGGTGTTGTAAATGTGGTTGTAGTTGGCTCTTGAGTTGTAGTAGGATGTTCAGTTGATGTAAATATTGTGGTTGTAGTTGGCTCTTGAGTTGTAGTAGGAGGTTCAGTTGGTGTTGTAAATGTTGTGGTTGTAGTTGGCTCTTGAGTTGTAGTAGGGGGTTCAGTTGGTGTTGTAACTGTTGTGGTTGTAGTTGGCTCTTGAGTTGTAGTAGGAGCTTCAGTTGTTGTAAATGTCGTGGTTGTAGTTGGCTCTTGAGTTGTAGTCGGAGGTTCAGTTGGTGTTGTAACTGTTGTGGTTGTAGTTGGCTCTTGAGTTGTAGTAGGAGGTTCAGCTGTTGTAAATGTTGTGGTTGTAGTTGGCTCTTGAGTTGTAGTAGGAGGTTTGGTTGGTGTTGTAAATTTGGTTGTAGTTGGTTCTTGAGTTGTAGTAGGAGGTTTGGTTGGTGTTGTAAATTTGGTTGTAGTCGGTTCTTGAGTTGTAGTAGGAGGTTCAGTTGATGTAAATGTTGTGGTTGTAGTTGGCTCTTGAGTTGTAGTAGGAGGTTCAGTTGGTGTTGTAAATTTGGTTGTAGTTGGTTCTTGAGTTGTAGTAGGAGGTTTGGTTGGTGTTGTAAATTTGGTTGTAGTTGGTTCTTGAGTTGTAGTAGGAGGTTCAGTTGTTGTAAATGTCGTGGTTGTAGTTGGCTCTTGAGTTGTAGTAGGAGGTTCAGTTGTTGTAAATGTTGTGGTTGTAGTTGGCTCTTGAGTTGTAGTAGGAGGTTCAGTTGGTGTTGTAACTGTTGTGGTTGTAGTTGGCTCTTGAGTTGTAGTAGGAGCTTCAGTTGTTGTAAATGTCGTGGTTGTAGTTGGCTCTTGAGTTGTAGTCGGAGGTTCAGTTGATGTAAATGTTGTGGTTGTAGTTGGCTCTTGAGTTGTAGTTATGGCTGTAGTGGTTTCACATGTCACTACTGGACAACACACTTTGATCTTATAGTTGAAGCACTTTTTTGGAGGTTTGACTTGGTCCTCTTTTCTGCATTTTAAGCCATAATTTATATCACAAGTAACAACTTGGCCAGTGTGACTCACAAAGTCATTGAAGTCCATATCAGCAGCGTCTGTTGCTCTGCAATCAATTTCTGTAGGATATCTGCAGATTTGTTTACCATGATTTATGATGTTTTCATATGTTTCCAAGTCATCGCGGTCCTCTTGTGGGTTATTCACATCATACCACTCTGACCACTCACATGTTGGAATACATGGAGTAGTGGTTGGTGTTGTAAATTTGGTTGTAGTTGGTTCTTGAGTTGTAGTAGGAGGTTTGGTTGGTGTTGTAAATTTGGTTGTAGTTGGTTCTTGAGTTGTAGTAGGAGGTTCAGTTGTTGTAAATGTCGTGGTTGTAGTTGGCTCTTGAGTTGTAGTAGGAGGTTCAGTTGTTGTAACTGTTGTGGTTGTAGTTGGCTCTTGAGTTGTAGTAGGAGGTTCAGTTGATGTAAATGTTGTGGTTGTAGTTGGCTCTCGAGTTGTAGTTATGGCTGTAGTGGTTTCACATGTCACTACTGGACAACACACTTTGATCTTATAGTTGAAGCACTTTTTTGGAGGTTTGACTTGGTCCTCTTTTCTGCATCTTAAGCCATAATTTATATCACAAGTAACAACTTGGCCAGTGTGACTCACAAAGTCATTGAAGTCCATATCAGCAGCGTCTGTTGCTCTGCAATCAATTTCTGTAGGATATCTGCAGATTTGTTTACCATGATTTATGATGTTTTCATATGTTTCCAAGTCATCGCGGTCCTCTTGTGGGTTATTCACATCATACCACTCTGACCACTCACATGTTGGAATACATGGAGTAGTGGTTGGTGTTGTAAATTTGGTTGTAGTTGGTTCTTGAGTTGTAGTAGGAGGTTTGGTTGGTGTTGTAAATTTGGTTGTAGTTGGTTCTTGAGTTGTAGTAGGAGGTTCAGTTGTTGTAAATGTCGTGGTTGTAGTTGGCTCTTGAGTTGTAGTAGGAGGTTCAGTTGTTGTAAATGTTGTGGTTGTAGTTGGCTCTTGAGTTGTAGTAGGAGGTTCAGTTGGTGTTGTAACTGTTGTGGTTGTAGTTGGCTCTTGAGTTGTAGTAGGAGCTTCAGTTGTTGTAAATGTCGTGGTTGTAGTTGGCTCTTGAGTTGTAGTAGGAGGTTCAGTTGATGTAAATGTTGTGGTTGTAGTTGGCTCTTGAGTTGTAGTAGGAGGTTCAGTTGATGTAAATGTTGTGGTTGTAGTTGGCTCTTGAGTTGTAGTAGGAGGTTCAGTTGATGTAAATGTTGTGGTTGTAGTTGGCTCTTGAGTTGTAGTAGGAGGTTCAGTTGATGTAAATGTTGTGGTTGTAGTTGGCTCTTGAGTTGTAGTTATGGCTGTAGTGGTTTCACATGTCACTACTGGACAACACACTTTGATCTTATAGTTGAAGCACTTTTTTGGAGGTTTGACTTGGTCCTCTTTTCTGCATTTTAAGCCATAATTTATATCACAAGTAACAACTTGGCCAGTGTGACTCACAAAGTCATTGAAGTCCATATCAGCAGCGTCTGTTGCTCTGCAATCAATTTCTGTAGGATATCTGCAGATTTGTTTACCATGATTTATGATGTTTTCATATGTTTCCAAGTCATCGCGGTCCTCTTGTGGGTTATTCACATCATACCACTCTGACCACTCACATGTTGGAATACATGGAGTAGTGGTTGGTGTTGTAAATTTGGTTGTAGTTGGTTCTTGAGTTGTAGTAGGAGGTTTGGTTGGTGTTGTAAATTTGGTTGTAGTTGGTTCTTGAGTTGTAGTAGGAGGTTCAGTTGATGTAAATGTTGTGGTTGTAGTTGGCTCTTGAGTTGTAGTAGGAGGTTCAGTTGGTGTTGTAAATTTGGTTGTAGTTGGTTCTTGAGTTGTAGTAGGAGGTTTGGTTGGTGTTGTAAATTTGGTTGTAGTTGGTTCTTGAGTTGTAGTAGGAGGTTCAGTTGTTGTAAATGTCGTGGTTGTAGTTGGCTCTTGAGTTGTAGTAGGAGGTTCAGTTGTTGTAAATGTTGTGGTTGTAGTTGGCTCTTGAGTTGTAGTAGGAGGTTCAGTTGGTGTTGTAACTGTTGTGGTTGTAGTTGGCTCTTGAGTTGTAGTAGGAGCTTCAGTTGTTGTAAATGTCGTGGTTGTAGTTGGCTCTTGAGTTGTAGTCGGAGGTTCAGTTGATGTAAATGTTGTGGTTGTAGTTGGCTCTTGAGTTGTAGTTATGGCTGTAGTGGTTTCACATGTCACTACTGGACAACACACTTTGATCTTATAGTTGAAGCACTTTTTTGGAGGTTTGACTTGGTCCTCTTTTCTGCATTTTAAGCCATAATTTATATCACAAGTAACAACTTGGCCAGTGTGACTCACAAAGTCATTGAAGTCCATATCAGCAGCGTCTGTTGCTCTGCAATCAATTTCTGTAGGATATCTGCAGATTTGTTTACCATGATTTATGATGTTTTCATATGTTTCCAAGTCATCGCGGTCCTCTTGTGGGTTATTCACATCATACCACTCTGACCACTCACATGTTGGAATACATGGAGTAGTGGTTGGTGTTGTAAATTTGGTTGTAGTTGGTTCTTGAGTTGTAGTAGGAGGTTCAGTTGTTGTAAATGTCGTGGTTGTAGTTGGCTCTTGAGTTGTAGTAGGAGGTTCAGTTGTTGTAAATGTTGTGGTTGTAGTTGGCTCTTGAGTTGTAGTAGGAGGTTCAGTTGGTGTTGTAACTGTTGTGGTTGTAGTTGGCTCTTGAGTTGTAGTAGGAGCTTCAGTTGTTGTAAATGTCGTGGTTGTAGTTGGCTCTTGAGTTGTAGTAGGAGGTTCAGTTGATGTAAATGTTGTGGTTGTAGTTGGCTCTTGAGTTGTAGTAGGAGGTTCAGTTGATGTAAATGTTGTGGTTGTAGTTGGCTCTTGAGTTGTAGTAGGAGGTTCAGTTGATGTAAATGTTGTGGTTGTAGTTGGTTCTTGAGTTGTAGTAGGAGGTTCAGTTGATGTAAATGTTGTGGTTGTAGTTGGCTCTTGAGTTGTAGTTATGGCTGTAGTGGTTTCACATGTCACTACTGGACAACACACTTTGATCTTATAGTTGAAGCACTTTTTTGGAGGTTTGACTTGGTCCTCTTTTCTGCATCTTAAGCCATAATTTATATCACAAGTAACAACTTGGCCAGTGTGACTCACAAAGTCATTGAAGTCCATATCAGCAGCGTCTGTTGCTCTGCAATCAATTTCTGTAGGATATCTGCAGATTTGTTTACCATGATTTATGATGTTTTCATATGTTTCCAAGTCATCGCGGTCCTCTTGTGGGTTATTCACATCATACCACTCTGACCACTCACATGTTGGAATACATGGAGTAGTGGTTGGTGTTGTAAATTTGGTTGTAGTTGGTTCTTGAGTTGTAGTAGGAGGTTTGGTTGGTGTTGTAAATTTGGTTGTAGTTGGTTCTTGAGTTGTAGTAGGAGGTTCAGTTGTTGTAAATGTCGTGGTTGTAGTTGGCTCTTGAGTTGTAGTAGGAGGTTCAGCTGTTGTAACTGTTGTGGTTGTAGTTGGCTCTTGAGTTGTAGTAGGAGGTTCAGTTGATGTAAATGTTGTGGTTGTAGTTGGCTCTCGAGTTGTAGTAGGAGCTTCAGTTGTTGTAAATGTCGTGGTTGTAGTTGGCTCTTGAGTTGTAGTAGGAGGTTCAGTTGATGTAAATGTTGTGGTTGTAGTTGGCTCTTGAGTTGTAGTAGGAGCTTCAGTTGTTGTAAATGTCGTGGTTGTAGTTGGCTCTTGAGTTGTAGTAGGAGGTTCAGTTGATGTAAATGTTGTGGTAGTAGTTGGCTCTCGAGTTGTAGTTATGGCTGTAGTGGTTTCACATGTCACTACTGGACAACACACTTTGATCTTATAGTTGAAGCACTTTTTTGGAGGTTTGACTTGGTCCTCTTTTCTGCATTTTAAGCCATAATTTATATCACAAGTAACAACTTGGCCAGTGTGACTCACAAAGTCATTGAAGTCCATATCAGCAGCGTCTGTTGCTCTGCAATCAATTTCTGTAGGATATCTGCAGATTTGTTTACCATGATTTATGATGTTTTCATATGTTTCCAAGTCATCGCGGTCCTCTTGTGGGTTATTCACATCATACCACTCTGACCACTCACATGTTGGAATACATGGAGTAGTGGTTGGTGTTGTAAATTTGGTTGTAGTTGGTTCTTGAGTTGTAGTAGGAGGTTTGGTTGGTGTTGTAAATTTGGTTGTAGTTGGTTCTTGAGTTGTAGTAGGAGGTTCAGTTGTTGTAAATGTCGTGGTTGTAGTTGGCTCTTGAGTTGTAGTAGGAGGTTCAGTTGTTGTAAATGTTGTGGTTGTAGTTGGCTCTTGAGTTGTAGTAGGAGGTTCAGTTGATGTAAATGTTGTGGTTGTAGTTGGCTCTTGAGTTGTAGTTGGAGGTTCAGTTGGTGTTGTAAATGTTGTGGTTGTAGTTGGCTCTTGAGTTGTAGTAGGAGGTTCAGTTGGTGTTGTAACTGTTGTGGTTGTAGTTGGCTCTTGAGTTGTAGTAGGAGCTTCAGTTGTTGTAAATGTCGTGGTTGTAGTTGGCTCTTGAGTTGTAGTCTGGGGTTCAGTTGGTGTTGTAAATGTTGTGGTTGTAGTTGGTTCTTGAGTTGTAGTCGAGATTCCAGGTGTTGTTGTTGTTGTTGTATTGCATATCTCAACACACATCTGGGTCTCCTCATCAAATATTTCCTTATCTTCCGGGCATACAGGGTAACAGCCTGTAAAAATCACGGCATAAAACATGCATTATTTCTTGACAGTATTTCCATTGGTTTTTAAATCTTTTGTCACATAAAGTGAGCCAAATTGTATCAGTTTAACATTCATTCAGGGCAAGCAACTTATTTTAGAGGCATCTTTTGTCGTATTTGTTAAAATGGCCTGACAGCCATGACAACATTAATAAATCAAATTTGACATAAAAAAAGTCTGGTATCTGTGGCTGTCCCAAGCCTGTAATATGCTCATCGAATCATTTCATTTGGCCCGTATGAAATGATTGCACAAACTAGAGACCCGGCTGCAGAACCATGGTAGTGGCGGTCAGTCTCCAGCAGGAGTCAAGTAGTGTGAAGGGAGGGAGTGAGTGGGATATTTTTAGTTTACTTTCAAAATCTAGCCTTGCTCCAGTGTTTCAGGTCCTGCGTTTAAGATTTTAACTAGCACAGTAATCAGAGGTAAGGTGAGACATTATGAGTCGACCTCTTACCTTCCAAGTTGGGTATGGGGTTGCTACAAATTCCCTCTGGATCCGAGCATGTCTTGTAGCAAGGTGTGTGACAAGGGCTGTAGTGCCACATGCATTCTCCTGGGCCATTGTAGTAATCACAAAAGACCGCTGGGAATAAAATATACAAGATTCTCACATTATGTTTAAGGAGTGAGGACTGCATTTCATTTTAGCAAAATATGGGATGTTATCACTGACTCAAAATGACAGAAAATGATCATACAGTAGATGATGATAACGATAAATACCTTTGAATAACAACCTTTAAGTCAATTAAATAACATTTTGTAAGACTAACTCATAGTTAATTCAAATGTTTATTTAATTAAAGTGATGCCGTACATAACTCAGTCATGAAAGTCTTTAAAAATATAGAAATCAAGAAATCACACTTATATATACTGTTCATCACATACATCTTGACAAATCTCAAAATCTCTAGATGCTGGGTCCTAAGAATCTAAAAAGCTAAATAAAAAAAAAACCTCTCAGTTTAAGGGGAGTGTAAAGTTGTTAACTTACGACAGATTTCTGGAGTTCTCCATGCAACACAGACACCAGCCTCATTACAAGCTTGAGCATAAGCTGCAACTGCTGTGCAGTAACACTCACAGTCTCCTCCAGTGTCACAGGCGCATGAGTCTTTCACACAGTTTTCATAAAATGGACGGGGATCTACCTGTTTAGTTATCAAAATATATGATGATGATTATTTTTAAAACTGTCTTTAATGTCTTCAGCCGTGGAACTTTAAATAATTATAAATGAAAAACAAATCTGTCATCACCTTTTTTTTGCAGTCTATGAACGTCTCTCCAGTTATGATGTTGCACATCATTTTTGCCCAGTGATGTCGATTGGGTCGCGCTCCACAAGAGTCAACATTTGCTTCCACATCTGGGCAGGTGCTTGGCACTTTCCAGCTGTTTGCAAATTCTAACGGGTTACTCACTACCAGCTGACCCTGGGTGGTGAAGTCATTCTGCCCATCACCGTTAAAATCTCCACACAGGCCACATACCTCTCCCTGTACAGCCACACAAAAGGATTAAATACATTTTCCAGGCATTATTATACTTTCATCATGTTGGCATGTGAATACTGTAATAAGTGCTTCTGGTGACTCACTCTGTGGTGTGGCTCCAGGAGGATGCGAACAGTTGTTTTGCGATCCCACATCACTGCCAGACCAATGGCGGATTCTATCACCAGATACAAGCCGACCCTCCTTATTTTGTACTGAATCTGAGTCCCGTGTCCGAGATCTTCCTCTTCGTATTCCCCTTTTGATAGTTTGACTTTCATTCGCTGTAATGTTAAGGAGGTTTCTGTTGCTCTCATGGTAATGTAAAGACTGCAGTTTGATGTGTGACAATGTGTGACAATTACGTTCAATAATTTCATCTTAAAATACAAATCAGTTATTGGTGTGAGGCCTTACCCCCAGTTGGATTTTGACAGTTTTGGAGCATGTGGTGCCCGTAGATCCACACGGTACATTTTCTGTGATCACGCTAAAGTTGTCCTGTACTGTTTTATTGCCACATTTGTTCTTAAAAGAGAGACATTCATTAAACATCTTGTGTGCTTTCCTTTTAGTGGGCAGAACAGAAACTACTGATCAAATCAAACTTCACCTTGGACCTAACAAGTCCACAATATTTAAAGATTCTTGATGAAAAGCTAGAGCATAAGGTGTGATTGAGTCCCAGGAGAGTGAGATCATAGTTACCCTCACTTTTCATTTGAATTACTTGTTATGACAGGCTTATCATTAACTTATACGATGAACAAAGGTCAAGGATTCCAAGCATCATACAGTATATTGACTGTCTTTCAACTCTTATGTTCAAGATTAGCTGCAAGTTAGAATGTTATAAACATTTTTGTTTACCTTAACAGCAATATAGTGACAGTTTCCATGAAACCCATATGTTTGCTGATCAAATGTATTGTAGTGACCACTCCCATAAATTATGCAAGTTCCTGGACATTCTTTCTTTGTGCAATTCCAAATTCCACTTTTGCAGGTACTGGATAAAATGGTTAAATATAAATGTGTTAATGTTTTTGCAATCAAGTGAAACATGCAGGCAAATATGATAATATTTTTTCATCATTATACATATGACTAAAAACAAGGTCCTACCAGGTGTTGCACTGTGTAGGTATTTGTGCTCCAGGGGCATAAATATGGCCATCATGCTGACATGGACACTGATGTTCTTTCACACAGGAATTATTGTTATCATCAAGGAAGCCACTTGGACACTGACAGCCAGATTTACACTCTGTGGAGTCCTGGGAAGATAGAAAGATGACAGTGATATAAAAAAAGAAAATAATATTGATATTGTTAAAAATTATCATTCAAAAACTTCTCTAGAAACTACTGTAGATACTGCAGTATCTACTACTGTGTGACTAAACACACAAAGAGTTTCATTTAGACACAACGGCAAAAAAAGCTCACACAAGTGTCGCTGTCAGGATTTGAACAAGTTCGAGCACACTGCATTCCAAGCTCTCCTGTGTCCGCAGTGGAGCAGTTGAAGTATACTTTAGGAGAAACACATGCTGTAACAGAAATGGAAACTAATTTAATATACAGCACATTACAACAACTAAATGCTTGTGTTGTGGTTAAAAAAAATCGGAGAAAAAACATACTTGATGAGCGGGATCTCCGAGAATTGCAATGAAGCATTCCATTGGTACACACGCTAGAAAAAGGCACCAAAGATATTAGATGCAACACAAAGGTACTTAACAACCAACAGTGTAGTTCCTGATAATCTTATATATCACATGCATTACAAACATGCTATATTCTAAGTTTAAGATAATTTATGTCAGTGTCAGTGTCAACAAATTTGCAAACAGCTGACCAGTGCTCGTCTTTGATGCTGATGGATTTTCCTGGCTTGACATGTACGTCGTTATAAAAGCAGGGACATTTTGCCATGGGGACGCAGAGGCCACCTTCATTTAGGTAGAGACCCTCAGAGCAGGAGCAGCCATCCACAGGCAAGAAGTCAGACATGCAGTTCTGCTGATTTGAGGCCAGAGATCTGCAAGTCAACTGACATCTCTGATGATTGTAAGAGAAGGTCTGAGATGCTGGGCAGCTCCTTGTGTATTTATCTGTTTTGTGTAAAATGTCAAGATGGTTATTTATTACTTTTATGACTCACTAATGAAAGCGAAGATGTTCATCAAACTTGCACTCAACTTTACCATAATATAATGAAAGAAATTCTCACCGCACACATTCTCTCTCCAGTCTGTCAAGAGCACTCCACTTGATGCACAAGCTCGTGCGTATGAGGAGAGGACAGCGCACAGGCAGGCTTCACTCTTCTCACAGTTACAACTAGCATACATACATCGCTGCAGAAGACAGCAAACACTTTTAGAGAACTACAGTCCCATCAAAATTTAATTGAATGAAAGGCAAATGAGAAGGTTTTGCGTACCCTGTAGTACATCTCAGGATCAATCATTGAATGGCACTGCGCAAAGGTGCTGTTTGAACTTAGTAGCAAGGAGCACCAGTGTTTGGCATACAACTCTGAGGGTGAAGAAACAATAACCTTTTTAGTTTTAATGTTCTGCTAAACTGTCTAATGGCTTTAAACATAACACACTTAAATACAGGTTTTAATCTGAGAATCAATCTAAGAAATTCACAAAGAAAACAAGAGTAGATAAACAGCAGAATAATCAACCAGTGCTTTTTACCATTTTCCACACTGAGGGCACAGGGGTCATCAAGCCTTTCCTCTCTGTCTTGGCACAAGACGTTCACTTTCCAGGAGTTACCGAAAGTTGCTGCCGTTCCCTCCACAATCCCCTGAGGAGTCGTCATGTCATCATTCAGGACCATGTTGTAGTTCCCACATAAACCTAAAGAAACCAAACATTTTAGAATCAAATTTCATCAGCACTTAGATAACCAACAGTCAGTGAAAACCACTAAGAGGAAAATGAAAGTTACAACACAGAGATGATACCTCATACAATTAGAAATATCCATCCATCCATTATCTATACCACTTATCCATCAGGATCGCGGGGGAGCTGACTTCAGGCAAGAGGCAGGGTCCAGGCGACCAGGTCCTGGACTGGTCGCCAGCCAACCACAGGGCCAGCACATAGAGACAGACAACCACTCATACTCACACTCGCACCTACGGGCAATTTTCTTTGAGTCACCAATTAACCTAAGCTGCGACTTGGCCAACAAATATTATAGGTGTTTGATTGTTAAAACAGTACTGTCACAAACAACTGATTTTATGGTAGCTTTGAGCATTTTGTCATATAAATCTGTTGCTTTGTTTAATTTATAATTCATGCTGATTTATGTAGCATGTGATGCCTACGGAAACTAATAATCTATTGTAAATAAATTGTTCTCTGACATACATTGTGATGATACCAATGTTTCATACTGTAAAACTTACCTCGTGTCTTTGCTCTGTAGCTCTGTTCCAGACTGATGTAAACTTGCATGACAGGCACATGCTGGATCTGAATATGCAACCCAAAAGCAGTCTGGAGCATGATGTGAAAAGATGAAGCGTGGAATATGTTGATGTCACCTTTGAATAAAGAGAAACAAAAATGGTCAGATCATTTGTTGATGCTGTAGCACGACAATAATACATTTCATTCAGAGTTTCTATTGTCTGACCCACCTGAGTGGTAGGGCAAACTGATGGTCTGCGTGTTTTGCTTTACTGTGCCATCAGAAGTGAACATTAATACCTGAATAAATACAGAATTGATCATTAGAGTATTGCAGATATCAGTAACAATTCATAAACAATTACAGTCTTCTTAATCAACAGGCTTTAACTCACATTGTTTCTGTCATTGTTTAGCAGGATTTTAAGGGCCTTAAGACAAGTGTCAAACTTCTGATTTTCACATGGCACCAACTGAACCAGGATGGTAAACTTTGGACTTGCATCACTCTGAAATATCCAGTTTGAGAACAGTTAAATAACTAACACATTTTTATATCAGCAGGCGATATATTTTCTGCCATTTAATAGTACAAAGCTACGAATCATTCACCTTGCTTTCCACCTTAGCTAAGGTGTAATAGCAGTCTCCGTGGAAGGAGTAGGTTTTCCCATCAAAGGTAGTTACATGCGAACCCTCTTCAACCGCACAGGTGGAAGGTGCTTGAAGGCTCTTGCAAGCCCATCTACCCTGAAAACATGTGCTAAAACATCACAAATAATTGGGGTTAACAAAAAATACACAATTAAGGAGTCCAGAAGAAATACTATATTGACATCATGAAATATTTGACATACCACTCTGCTCGCTCCTGTCGGAAAATCTCACCAGGGTTATAGATTTTGTTGTGTTTGCACTGACAGTCAGATTGAGCAATACACCCTCTCATGGAAATATCATCAAACACAGTTCCTGAAGCAGACACACGTGACATGAACATGAACATTCACAGACTAGTAAGATGAAGTCTGGAAGAATCATTATCAATCAATCAATCAATCAATCAGACTCAATTTGTATTGTGCTTCACACAATAAAACACTAACTCATACCCCATAAACACAAAAAGCAATAAATGACTTAATATCAATAAACTTGTAATTAATAAAGCGATCAATAATAACAGCACTCAATAAAAACAGGAACCTCATCAATTTGCAGTGATGAAATACGAGAGGCTGGAGCTAAGATACAAATTAAATGAAAGCAATAAAATACTGAAAGGGAAGAGATTTTTTGACGTGAGTAAAACTATAAAATAAAAGAATGAAATAAAAAAGCATACTAAGAAGTAAAACAGACTAAAATACATAAATAAATAGAATTTCAATTACAAGCCAGACTAAAAAGGCAGGTCTTGAACTGGTGTTCAGGAAGGCTGATTCAGAGACGTGGACTATAGTTATAAGCGGATGCCTCTGTGTGAGTTTTAGTTCTAAATTTAGGGAAAATCAAAAGGCCGCTACCAGAAGACCAAAGGGCTCTAGTGTGCTCGAGAAGAAAGAAAGCAAATCTGATAAATAGGTAGAACAAATACCACGAGGTTTATAAACCAATAAAAGGATCTTTAAAAATTAACTCTGAAGGAGACTGGTAACTATTGCAGGGACATTGGTGTAATGTGTGCTCTCTTCAACGGCAACAAAAAGTGAAATGGGAGAATAAAATTATAGCTTGAATTTGTAAACAGCACCAACCAGGAGGACAAAAGCAGCCGTCCATTTTGTGGTCCTCACACAGTGAGCTTGTGTCCGGAAGAGTGCATGTATCCATGCAAGGGGAAGCGCTCTCCTCATAAACCATGTTGAATGGGCACTGTTTGGCTGTGAAGGTAAAATAAAAAGAAATAGCTGTGGAACTTATGCAAATTATTCAATGGCATATCAAAGGTGGAAGTAATTAATTTACATACATACAAAAAAAACTTTTTTTCTGTTTTTTCTTTAGCTGCACTAATGTTATCTTAACTGGCTGTGCTACATTTTAAATCACATCAATTATACACAATAGAATCACACAGATGTTCTCTATTTTTTTTTTACTAATTGTGTGTGATAAATCCTCTTATTGTAGAACTGCATGAGAGTTCGGACAGATACACTGTACCTTTTATTCAGAGACCAATTAAAATGACTTTTAACCAAGCTGATTTAAACTCTCTCCAGCCCATAATGTACAAAATATAAAGATGATACGAAAGAAGAAACAAAACGTTACCACAGAACTGAGGTGTCCTCCAGTTGGGAGGCTCCCCTCCTGCATGGGAACATTGTCGAGAGAACTCTGACAGCGTGCTGCAGACACAGAAGTCACTTGTACTGTTGGTGCAGCCACACATGTCCTGCACACAGGCCTTGATGTAAGGTTCAGGGTTAATCAGGTTAGTGCAGGAGCTCCAGGACTGTGAATGCAGCATCTGGTCACAGGTGGTTAGCTAAGAGGGAAAAGGCAGACAATAGAGACATTATTCTGTTACTACAAATTGCTACATCTCTATTGCTAAAACAATGTGGATAATAAACTCACAAACTCCTTGCATGAATCCTGCACAGTCACAGCCTCTGCTGATCCGTCTTCCTCTTCGTACGGGTCCTCACAATCATCGTTCGGACGATGGACTTTCTGTTTGTTGCCAAACTCAATGTAGCTGATTTGGCGACCTGCATATCATTATAATCATAGTGTCAAATGTCAGAGATACAGTGGACGGTTGATGAAATGCACTCATACATAAAGGAAATACCCATATATACCATTATGAATGAACTCATTGTGGACAGGAACACCATTGAAGTCTCCACAAAGTCCGCAGGTAGGATCAGTGGAGTCAGGATCCAGCTCGACCTACGACACAGCAAAGGGTTATAATGAGGGTTTTCACATATTTTAAAACTACTACTGTAATAATAAACATTTGAAAAAAAGAAAACAAAACATCAAAGAGTAATAATCACCTCATGAAATGACACGAAATTAATAAATCTTATGGTTGTGATTTTATACTATTAGAGCAAATGTACCACTAGTTTACCTCTTGTGCCAGTCAAGTATAACTCAATCAGGACAGAAATTTGATTGGAGGACAGACTATGTAATTCATTTATTACCAGAAACCTTAGGAATTTATTCAAATACGATTCAATTAGAAAATGAACATGACTGTTTCTCTGGGGGTCAATCTTTTCCATGTCAAATAAAAGAAATGTGTTTCAAGCTCAGATTTTAAAAAGTCATCATGAAGGAGTCTATTTAAAACAACACACCCCTTAAAGTCTATTGTGTGTGCCTCATATGAGAGATTTTGCAGATATATTTCTGCTCTGATGTCCTTAACAAAACACTAAAACTTGTTTTTAGCACGCATGGAGTATAGAGGATAAAGACAAAATACATATAATATTATATTTAAGTTTTTACCATGACTGCGTCATCAAGATTCCATGTGACAACAATGCCGAATTTGGATTGGAGCTTGATGTAAATTTCATTTTTTTCCACCTGCACCCCTGCATTGTAGTATGGCAATTTGATGCTGGGAAAAAGAGCATGTTTTTTTTATCATAATGCACAAATATCAGAGAAAAGAGAAGGACAGTTGCATCACAGGCTTGATGGCTTTTTACTTACGGAACCTGATTCACAGTGACCTGGCTCTTGGTGAGGTGGAATGAATGTTCATTAATGGTGACCACCAAGTAATCGACTGTAGGGTTTCCATCATTTTCTTTCCTCTTCATGTGCACTGAGAACTCTTGGTAGAGCTCATGGCAGTCAGAGACCAGGTTGTATTCACACATACCAGGGAACTGGTATATATCACCATCAAAGGTCTTGAAGTGCTCTCTACCCCATGTGCTGCAGATGCTGCCGACATGGTTGCGAACTGGGGAAAGATTTTAAAATGCAGAAAACAGTTTGAGTCACTGAATGCTCTACATAACTAGTATTGGAGACAATGATATACATTATTAATTTGTATGTCTAAATAAAGCTGAACATTCCCTTCACACAGTGCTGAAAAGCGCTCCATAGTTTCCAAAACAATATGAGTCTCACCCTGTCTGGCTTGGACATCGATGACACACACAGCAAGGAAACACAACCACACACATCTCCACCTCATCATTGCCTCAGTGGGGTTGCAGTCACCAAAGCAGGTAGTGGTCAGACTGCACTTGACAGCCCTTTATATTGAGATTGCACATTTTCTTGCTCACACCCTCTTTCTCAGTAATAGGTCAAGTGTTATTTGCCAAGACATGCAAACATAAGCAGAACAGATGTCTGACGACTTTCACAAGTCGAAACACAAGTACATATTCCTGTACCCACCTTATCTCTTGATTGAACAAATATATTTGCACGTCAATTCAGAACCCTGGGCAGCAATAAAACTGTTTTATTCCTGACAGTGTGCTCTTCTGTTTAAAAGTGTTCCTTGATAAGTATTTACACCTGGATGAAAGAATTAATCAGTGTCACAGGTCTTGACGATGCCATGCTGTGTTCACACAGTCTCTTGTAACCAAACTGATTTTGGGGAAACAGTCTTGTTCCTCAGGAAACACGGATGTTTGTGTTATATTGAAATCTGGTTAAGATTCTGCAATGCTACGGGGTCCGTGAGAAAAAGGCTAATGTATTAAACAAATATTATCTGATGAGATATTAGGGTCCTGCTGACATGCTTATACACTATAAAACACATTGAAAACAAATGTCAACCCAATTCTAGCCACATTTCTCCAAAACAATGCTATGTTTGTTATCCTTTCTGTAGACTGACCAATAAAGTCACTCTGAAATACATTAAAGGTAACCTTTCAGATTTCAAAATATATGATTTTAAGAATGCCACAGAACCATATATGTTTGTGCTTGTGTTATGAAACAGCAGTGGACAAAAAAACGGACAGGATGCTAACCATTCATTTTATAAAATAGCATTAGCTAGCGTCTTAGCTAGCAGTTAGCTAGCTGCTAATGGCTACTGGTAGCTAAATTACATAATTAATTAGTTTGCTACTAACCTGCAGAACTGTTTGGCTATTTTCCCCCCAATAATCTTCAACATATAAATAAAAACGTTCACTTTCATCTAGACTGATGAGCAGTGAACTAGTTCAGGGAGCTAGCATTTAAAATCATTTTAAACATTGTAATGTTAACCAGTACTGGTCATTAAAATACAGGTTGAGCATTTTTGTCTTGTGTGTTTGTTTAATATGTAGTTTGTATGTAGCTTTTTGGTATTTTATGCCTTCATTTGATAGTGGTAGTTTACAGCATAGAGATGAGAAGACAGATAGAGAACAACGTGTCCCTGGTCAGAAATTTCATGGTCCCTTTGTTGGGTTGAAATAGTGTGTTTTTGTTTTATTGATATGTGACATGTCTATGTGGGTCAGTTTATATTCAAAAATCTAAATAAAATCCTATTTTACAAAAGTAAATGCCACATTGATAAATCAAGACTATCGACCAATAATGAAATGTAAGAAATATAAAATGATACTATCCATCCATCCATTATCAATACCGCTTATCTGTCAGGGTTGCGGGGGAAGCTGGAGCCAATCGCAGCTTAAAATCATACTACTTAAAGTTAATATTTGTTTTAATGTAATAAGAGAGTATGTTGCATTATCTAAATTGCATCTAGTTCAAATATAACACAGGATGTTGAACTGAACTGACTTGTACTACATCCTTGACAGCGGTCATCCTCTACCTGCAGTGTCACATTAGTACGCACGAAACTTGGCATCATATGCAACCAAAAAGCAAAGTCATAACAATAAGCTTGTGTAAAGGCAGAGGCAACTTCAGTCACAATATTTACTCCAAGTTGATCTCATCTCATCTCATCTCATTTTCTATACCGCTTATCTTTCAGGGTCGCGGGGGAGCTGGAGCCTATCCCAGCTGACATTGGGCGAGAGGCGGGGTACAGTGGTCCCTCGTTAACCCGCAATAGGCGAAATCCGCGAAGTAGTCAGCTTTATGTTTTACAATTACTAAATATATTTTAAGGCTGTAAAACCCCTTACCATACAGTTTATACACTTTTCTCAGACAGGCATTAACATTTTCTCACATTTATCTCTTGTTTGTTTGTCTTGCAAACAGGCAGCACTTAAAAGTCACACTGCTAGCGATTGAACATTTATGTAAATTTGGCAAGCCGAACGCATTCTGTACTGTACAGAGACACGGCACGGAGGAGATTGACATTGGTCTACAGTCCCTTAGCCAATCAGGACGCAGAACACAATGCGCGTTCATACACTGTAAAAAAAAAAAAGCATGCAAAATTGCACTAAAAAAATCCGCGAAAGGTGAACCGCATTATAGCGAGGGACTACTGTACACCCTGGACTGGTCACCAGCCAATCGCAGGGCCACATACAGAGACAGACAACCATTCACACTCACACCTACGGACAATTTAGAGTTACCAATTAACCTAATGTGCATGTTTTGGGATTGTGGGAGGAAGCTGGAGTACCCGGAGAGAACCCACGCTAGCATGGGGAGAACATGCAAACTCCACACAGAAAGACCCCGAGTTCAAACCGGGATTTGAACCCAGGACCTTCTTGCTGTGAGGCAACAGTGCTAACCACAGCACCACCATGCTGCCCTTCTCCAAGTTGATATAACAGTTAATTAAATACCTAAGTCACATTCAGCCTTATGAAAGCTATTTGCTTATTTGCTTTATCTCTGGTTATATCTTTAAAAACAAACAAACGATATGTTATTTTGCATTTCCTCTAATAGCGTCTCCATGTAAGCTCCTCCAAGTGCAAATAGGGTTTAGGACCACTCCCATTGGGAGACAGCCGCTCGATGAGGAAGGTCTGTTGTTCTTCCTGCCTGGCAGCATATACTGTGTTGATTCAGGGAGGACAGCGCACTCGCCAAATGACCTCAAGACAGTTTTGATTAGAGGCAGGACTATTGAAGATTTTGTAATTCTATTTGACTTCCTTGAGGCCTCCTTGATTTCCCTTGAAATAGACTGAAATAATGTTCTAAGCAAGGAAGCATATCTATCTATAGCATATTTTGTTATATATATATTACATTCAAGCTGGGTTTCTAATGTTCATAACAAGTATTATATGGGCTAAATATACTTCTACTATACATCTTTTGTGTTTGTTTTTTCGCTTCATTAAAAAAAACAGCGACTGTTCACTTTTTTAAAGGCTGTTACCAGTGAATGTAAGACATGCTTAAAAAATGCCTTGGTAATTAATTAATTCAATTTAATTCAATTTATTTTGTATAGCCCAATATCACAACAGAGTTGTCTCACAGTGCTTTACAAAGTTCACTGAAATAAACAAGAAGTGTTAACCCTCAATTAACCCTCAAAATAGTTGCAGATTAATTTCCTTTTTTGTCCACTGCTGTTTCATAACACAAACACAAACATATATGGTTCTGCGGCATCCTAAAAATTCCTCAAATGTCATTAACAGAAAGTGGTTGAAAACAGGGACACTCCTGTTGGACTGTGAACATTACAGGGCCCATTGATAAAGTTAGTTCATGTGCAAATGTACCGTGTATTCAAACTTTTTTAATCAGCCAGCTCTACACTCTATCACGCCTGGATTAGAGGTGGTGAAAAAAATAAGTGCAAGCTACATTACATCCTCCTCACAGTCTAAAAGCCTGTCGTTCGCCCCTTTGCACTGCAGATGGCGGCATTCATTTTCCGGTGGTAGACCGGAAGTAGAAGAAGAAGTAGAAGAAGGAGACTGCGCATGCGGAGCCAGAATTCTTGCACTAAATGGAGGCGGTTTGAAATGTCGTCCGGACTGTGACAAGTTAAAAACATGGCATGATATTTCTTTTAATGTTTACCAGCTTGTTACGCTTGTAGACAGCGGTCGCCATGGGTGAGTTGACATTTAAAGACTTTTGCTTAAGAGTACGACAGCCAGATAGATAGCAATAATTTACCTCTGCTAAATTAGCTAAATTATTAATCGATAATCTTTAAGAGCAACTTCCAGATTGGAGATCCCAGTGAATTTATGTGTAGGAAAATGATGTAGAGGCTAGATTTTCAAATGATCTATACACATATATCGGTACATATACTATGTACTCTATGATTACACTACAATACGTCTGATCAAAAAAGTTACCAGATATCATCAACTTCTCTTAGCAGGTCTTTGAGACATCTCACAAATAAGCAAATGTGACAGTGTGTAACCACATTAGCCTAAGATGATATGAATATGAATTTTGGAAATGATCTGACTTTGTCTTGATGTGTGTTATTATAAAATGGGAACCAAAACGTCTGTGCTGCTTTTGCACTGACAGTCCCTGAATGGTGTGTGAAATACAGGTTACTTTTTAATTTCTTCTCAACATAAATGTGTCTCCGGCGTGCCAAAGACTGCCAAACTATGAAAAACGACCATCCTCTTGAATTTTCTCATGTTCCATCTTGTAGTAAATGTCTGTGAAAGCACGGCATTCAGATTTGGCTCCCTTTATGAGGTCACAAGGGGATCTATTGATAATGTGACCTCCAGCTAGGAGGATCATGCTGACAGAGGTTGAAAAAGGCTGCAAAAGCCCTGTGTAGCATGAGAAAAATTATGTTATTTTTGAATATTAAACCATGTATTCCAGTAGGACCTCGAAATACAAACACTCACTTGAAAATGAGCAGAATATGGGACCTTTAAAACTAATGCATTCAAATAACCCCTTCAGTAATCTTAGAAAAGGCTATAAAGCCTTTTGTGGTACACATAAATGCCTTGTTCATTGTTCAAAACCAGATTTTTCCCCTGCAGAATTACCTGAGGAAGTGGAGACTGAGAGATCACCATCTCCAACTGGAGGGCAGTCTCCTGTGATGGACCGTAACCCATCACCACCCCCAGACTCAGCAGATGAAAAGGATGACGAAGATTTGGACGCCATCGGAGAAACCGTTTACAGCAAGCACTGGCTTTTCAGCACCCTGACTCGTCTCATCCATGTAGGCAGGCAGTCGTTGCTAAAGTCAAAATATGAGGCATGAAAAAAATTTCACTAAACACTAGAAAGTGAAAGTGAGCTGTCATGTAATAGTTTGCGGGTTCAGTGGAAAAATAGCAACTACAGTAATCTGAACTCGGCTGGAAATGCCTGTGACAGTAATGTAAACTGTTTAAACACAGGTGTGCTGAAAATCAGGCAGTGACAACACAATTTCAACTGTTTTCATTTTCTTGACCTATTTAATTAGAGACCATAAATCAGGTCGGTTGAATTAAAAATAGTCCAATCCCAGTTGATAATAAATTGATGGGAGCACCTTTACTGTATTACACATTTTCCCTTTGTCCCCTTCACTCTCTGCTGTACTTTCCAACATGGCTAACATTTCCTAATGGTTCTAATGGTCATAACTTGCAGATGGTCACAGAACATTTAGAAGTGGACTCTGAAGGTCAGATGCAGCTCCCTGACGATGATGAGGAAGCTCTATGTAGAGTTTGGGATATGGCAATGGATAAGGTAGATCTCTTTATCCTGTTCTGCTGTTTTCTCCCTGTCATGTTATAGAACAATGTGACTCCCTTACTGGACCTTCTATGAACAACATAGTGTCCACTGAATTAAGTTTTCCTCAAAGGTAAAGGTTCACATATTTACTAATGATTATTCGTACCAACTGTGTGCAGGATGTGGCTGGTTTTCTGCAGGAATTCAAAGCTACAGATATCCTTCTTGGGGTGATAGCCAAATCTCATTGTCCACGTCTCACAGTGAGTAAAATCCCATTCATTCCGTGTCAAAATATAGTCCTATTTAATGTAATTAATTTTTGATGCGATACATTTTTGGGCTTTGAGAATTTCCATGACAGGTCTTGTTTTGCTTCTCTAGGAAATTTGCGTGGGAATCCTTGGGAACATGGCTTGTTTTCCTGACACTTGTCTGACTCTCAGCCAAAATGAAGACTTAGGGTGTGTAAAAGTCACCATCTGTAATCAGTCATTTCGCAGACTATTGTGATTCATTCCAATTAATGCAACTCCCCGTGTGTCCACAGTGCTGTGCTGTTACTTCTTCTAGGAGATACGGATCCTCCGACCCTCATGGAAACCAGCAGGTGACATTTGCATTTTCTGTGGACATGTGAGACAGAGACTGCGAGACAAGTATTCATCTTTTTTGATGGTGTTTTCAGATTGCTGCTGACCTGTGTCTCCCAGAAAGATGTCTGTTCCGTGTGGCTTCAGCGAATCCGACAGCAGACATCTGTGCGCTCCAGCCTCTGTTTCATCATGTGCAGCTCTACCAACAGTACTCATCCCTTCCCCTTTAATAAGCTGATAAAGTGTTACTTGTGTATAAAAATGACACATCTGTTTGACATACCAAGATGACTTACATTAACTCAAAGCCTTACCAATCGTGTCACATTATTCCACTGATCAACAGGTGGCAGCAACACATCAAAATATTCTGCAATATGCCAACAAAGACAGGGAGGAGGAAGACTCTTAGTAAGGAAACATGGAAGTTAACAATGCTGGATTTGAAATACTTAAAAATTCAGCTTAGAAAATTATTTTTGATGGGGGGAATGCTTACCACATATTTGTTAGACCTCATGGATACACACTGTGTCATTTGTTGAGTAACAGTGAATACGAAACAACTTTTGTTTGCTTACAAGAAAACTCCACAGGGCACCTTTTTGAATATTTCAAGTATTTGTGTTGTACTTTTGATTTCTTATTATAAGTAATATGCTCTGTGTTTCACAGCTGACCTGCTTGAGAAGGTTGGAGAGCTGGTCGACAAACTGTTTGACCTTGACGAAGAGCTGATGAAGAGTTGGATCACAGCTCAGCCAAGTGAAGAGGAGGAGGAGGAGGAGGAGGAGGAGGATGGTGAAAGATGTTTGGATGTGACCTCATGTTTTCTTGAGGCAGCCAAACAGCTTAGGTGGGAATCTGAAATTCAAACTCTGGGGAATGTTTTAGAGCACGATCATATTCATTTTCAAAGGGAGCAGAAAAGTTTTCCGTAGAAAGCATCTTGAGTTTAAAACCTTACCAGTTGAATCAGTTTTCACAGATCAGAGATTAGAAACTGCTCTTAATTTGTGAATATGAAAACCAATTAAACCCTTAATACAGTAAACGTAAAAAAAAATTTCACTGATGCGTGTTGGAACCACTTAAATTGTGTGCATCTGCTGTCCTAAGTTGATATTGATGAATTCAAGGCACCTGCACAAGTACTGATTCAATGAGTTAAGTGGTTGATAGTGTCATTTTGAACCCAGCTTCAGTGCGCCTTATTTCTGGAAATCCCTGCTCCACCTTCACATGAAGAAATAGGGGTTTGTGTTGCTAATTTGCTGGTCAGATTATGGTCAAAACTTAAATTACAACAATCACTTAAGTGTTAATGAAATACCCTCAGTCACTCTTTTCTTATGTTTGTATATGTATATTTAATAGAAGCAATGCACTCTATTTGTTGGGTTTAAACTAAATGCATGGTGCTGGTGATTTACTCGACCTTTAGTGTTAACCCTCAGTATTTAATACAACAGTATTAAATTGCTTTCACAGATCAGAGAGTCCGAATGGCTTAGAGGTTTACCTTCATGCCCTCCAACTCCTCACCACCGTGAATGAGGGCATTCAGAGTTTTGGTAAGAGCGTTCAGCTGTTGGCACATCATTACAGAAGTTAAAGGCATTCACCAGACTTGATGACTTGGTAAAATCTTACACAAGACTGAAGGCCTCTCAACTGATGAGATGTTGAATTGTTTCTTCTAGCTGCCCCTGATGGACCTGGCAGAGCAGTATGGGAGTTTGTCTGTGACGTTGTGTGTGATGACCTCTGCCAGCCAAATGATCCTCCAGTCGTGCTGCAAGAGCAGAAGAGCATTTTAGTTCAGGCTTTTGCTGTGCTGCTGGCTCTTTATAGATGCCAGGACCAGTGGCAGAGCAAAAGTGACATAAGTAAGTTTTGTGACAGCTCCATAGATTTTCAGTTGTACATTTTTACGACCGATCCAGCTGTGGTCAGCCCTGAGATCTTCCTTTTTTAATGCATGCACTACACTGAATGTTTATTTGCCATTCACTATGATTTCTGGTATTTAAAATAGATGTAATTTGATGGTATATTATATCTAAGATGACCACATGTTAAGGATTGGGATTAGTCAATGATTCTCCAAAATGGCTATATGTTACCATTTTCGTTTCTGATTCTATTTTTATTATCACATCTTGTACTCTCTGAGGACACCAGCTCTCAGTGGTTCAACTCTGAAACCATTTACTTATGTAGAGGGTTGCAAGTGACTGAACATCAGAGGTTCCAACAGCAGCCATGTATTTCATTCAGTAATATCCACACAGCAGGCAGGGAAAGCAGAATAAAATAAAATAATAATATAATTGATTATAAATAAATCTGTCAATATTCTGCAAAAGCACAACAACTTCTGTTGGTTGAAAAACATTTGATTAATTTGAAAAAAAGTTAGTGTGACCTTAAGATTTTCTGAACACAGAGCTGTTTGTCAAATATATTAACTAAGTGCTAACTAACTAACTTAACTGCCTAACTCAGTTTATGTTTGGAAAAATATAATGACAATGTAAGACTGTGATGATCATTCCTCATTTTAATTTTGATATGCCCAGTTCTCAATAATTTGATGTGTTTTGTGCAAATACCTTTGTCTTTTTCCTCTAGGTCTTCCCCTTATTGGAAGCGTTTTGCGAGTGCTTCACTACCACAGTGAGGGAAAAGTTGATGGTACCAACAAAGACGACACACGAGATGAACAGCTCGAGGCTCTAGCGGAGATCACAGCTGAGTTTCTGTCAGACATCTGCATTCAGATTCCCAAGGTAATTGAATTGTTTGCCGAGGATTATAAATGGAGCCATTCTATGATTATTGAAAAGTTGAACCAGAGCTTTCTTTTCTCTTTGAAAGGCCACTGAAATGTGTCTGTTCTTTGTTCTTTATAGGACACTGTGGCAGATCTGGTAAAGAAAGGTTACCTCACAGAAAAGACTTCTCTCACAGCTGCAGGCAGTTTAGTTCCCAACTTTAAGTCTTCAGTAAGTGCTTTTATTAGGAAAAAAAAAGTATAATCATAGTACAATGTATATATCAATAAAAATCAACATGTATTATATTCAGTAATAGAGTAATTAGAAAGAAAGCTTTCAGATCTGATAACAACGTATACACTGTCATTTAGTCTTGTTACTGTTGAAATGATTAGTTTAAAAAAAGGTAACTGACAGCAGATTTAATTCAATTCAATTTTGTATAGCCCAATATCACAACAGAGTTGTCTCACAGTGCTTTACAAAGTTCACTGAAATAAACAAGAAGTGATTGTAGACTGTAGATTGTATGACTCCAAAGTCCTCTATTAGGTATAAATATCAGTTGGCTGGTTACAGCTTTAAATTTTGAGTTTCACATATTTCTAAAATGGAATACTAGACAAAAAAGGGTATTTTAAAATGCCATGCAAGTCTTTCCAAAATGTTCATGGACTCGATTACAAATGGGTTTATTGATTCAAGTTCATTACACTTTCATTACACCTTTTTTCTTTTATTTATTCTTCATGAGTAAGGTAATCCTCATGTGTGCAAACTGCTTGTTTCACTAAAGTGTTCAGGATTTATTTTTGTCAGGTTAAGACGTGTGATGGACTGCTGCTATACACCACCAACTCCTGTGGAAAATAAACATGATGTTTCCACCCCACCCTTCTTCCTCTTTTGCAGTTTCAGCACCTGCAGTCCATGCTGTCAGAGACTGATCCCCAATTGGCAGACATGGTGAGGAAACGGTTTCCTGTCTGAGGCGCCCAGCAGATCAGTGTTCAGCACTCATCCAGACTCTCACCGCTGCTTTTTATAGATGACTCTATTTCCCCTCCAAAGATCCTGTCTCTAGTCATACTATTTGGATTTCCACTGGGAAGGCTTAAAGAGGACGCCTCATTAACGTGTCGGAAAGACTGCTTTTTTGTTTTGTTTTTTTATATTTTGATTTTAACTGTAAAATTCAATTGTGTTCTGTAAATGTTATTTTTGTATTAAATAATTACCGGTTTCTTATTAAAAAGATTTTTCTTCCACGAATTTGAATTATTAACTTGGGCTGATACGGAGCTTTAGGCAATCAGCTGAGATGTCCCTCATTGACCAAAAGCACTATTTTTATTTCTTTTAAGGATTAGTACAAAGCAGTGGGAAAAGTAAATGCATTCAGGAAAGTAAAATTTAAGTTGGTTGCCAGTGACTCTAAATACTTCTTGAGGATGAAATCATACCCACCATAAGTGAAAACACACATTTTGATATATTTGGTACCAAAAGACTAGGATTTCCACAACCTTGAACCAGAATGGCTCCACTAATGTGTGTTTCCATTTACAATGGGAAAGTTCCCATATTGTACATGTTATATAATGTGTGAACATACCTCATCAGCTTGTCTGACTCATCAGTGTCAGCGTTCATTTTCAGAGCATATTCAATTTAGTCTGTTTACCAAAATCATTTACATGTAACATTAATAAAACCCTGGTAGAATGAAGATCTTACTCTAGTATGGTTTATTTTCCAGTTGTAAATATATACTACATAATTCTAATCTTTTTAATAGTCATTGTTTATAACAATATTACTGTTCTTCTGGCAGCATCGTTTGCAAGTTCATGCTTAAACCATCAAATATGTCCATCATAATATTATTATTTGCTCCTGTTTTTTATATGATGAAAATAGGAATTTCTATGTGAGATGAAACTGCATTGAGTGTGTATTGAGTCACCTTTCCAAGCATATGAGTAATGATACTAATGCTGATGACAACATCAAGTGTTTACCAGAGGGTGACAGTCACTCGGTAACGACAATAAAATTAGATGAAAGGCTTGAGCCTGGCAACAATGATCTCATTTGGTTTCCAAATGCACCATTTCGCCCACTCATGGAGAAGAGCAGGACAACCTGCGCATTTCCAGCAAGCTTACGAAGGCTCTGTGAATATAGCAGCTTTTTAATTAAAGCTTGGATTGATATGTAGAACACTCTTTCTAATGGAAATCCCGAGATGGTCAGAGCGTATGCGAGACAGTGATCACCCTATGGGAAAAAAAAGCTGTCTTTTTAATCCCATCTCTAGACACAATCTGAACCTTGACTAGACTTGTGATGCACATAGGTGGCCGGTGCCTTGATCTGCGAGTCATGTCCTGTTTGTGTTGTAAATGGCTAGAATGATGTAGATGTAATCATGCTTGGCCTTTCAAGATTGCTTGTGGCCACTGACTTTCACTCGGTTGGGTGCTCAGTCTTCAGGCCTCGCTCCCAGGCGTGTCATGTCACAGAGATCAGGGTGAAGCCCAGATGTTTTCTGCTGCCCTGCCAAACTTCATCGTCAATCCTCTGATCTTCACAGCAGTTTAATACGATGTGACTCCATGCACACAACGCAGCAGGCCGGTCCTCGTGTGGCTGGTGCTTCATACACATCAGTGACGCTGAGGCATGTCAGGCCTGTCCGATGCTGAATGTCAGTTACTTCTTTTTCTGTTTACCTCTGCCCACACAACTCGCTGCTCTTTTAAATGACCTGACATTTCGCCTTACAGTGAAATGAGTTCTATTTTTGTCTCAAATTTGTGTGAAAATTCACATGTGTTCTTATGTAATCTGGAGAAAATGTAACACTACTTTCCTCATGATTATACCCATGATGTTGATAAATATTTTGATTTCTGAGCATTTCACTACGTTTCATCGGGGGATTTTTTTGGTAATAAACAGCTTCTCTTCTTACTTTTACCTAAGGGGGAATCAAATGACATTGTCTGTGAATACTCCAGTGAAAGGGATGAGTGGCATGATGAAAGACAGCTCATCATGCAACATAAACAGAATATTTTCATCGTTTGGCTCAGACGTGTTCCTGTGTCCTGCCCCGAGATGTGGACAGAAGTGTCCAGGATGATAAAAATTAAGCATTCATGGAAAATTTTGGCAAGGCTGGATCACCTGAATGCAGCCTTCTTGAGTGTGTAAAATGTCCCTGACACTGGTGTAGTACCTGTTGCTGGGTGAGCAGGGGGGATAATGAAGGGATGAAGAATGTGTGTAGCGTCACGTTCCCTCTCCTTTGATTCTAAGGCCCGGCCTATTCACAACCACCTGGTCAAGGCATGTTAATAAAGACACACGATGCTGTTGGGTGCAATCAAAGCCCCCTTCAGCTCATTTCCTGAGTTCCCAGGCTTTCTATCTCTTGTCAACAGAATCACAATGAAACTTTCCCCTTCATGATCCCTGGATATCAAAGACACTGACGTTTCCTGCTCGCAAAAAGTGATGCGGTGACGCTGATGTTTGCATTCTGTTATGCTCCTTCAACTAGCTTATCTGTTAGGATATTGTATTGATAAAATAGACAGCAAGGATGCTATATACTAGAGTGCACAGTATGCAGTATGTATATCATATAACTGGATGTCAACCCACAACATTTATATTATCATATACTGTATATGAATGCTTTCTTAAATTAATAAGACATTTTAAGCAAAACTCTGTGCTGACAGACATGAAATTTATTTTAAATCTATTATACATCATAGATAATGACATGTATATGTTTTTGAAAAAGAACATGTAAAATAACTGCCTGTTTTTTTTATTGTATTTCTAACTGCCTTTATTGGAGAAATTATGTGGTATTCGGAGATAAAACAAACAATATAATACAATGGTATTATAAACTAATGTCATTTATGATGATCATTTAACCTATTTTACCATCAGTTATCTTTCCAGATTAATTGCTCTTAGTGACCCTTTCTTATCCTCTTTTTATTTTTGTTGTTGTAACGCTTCTATTTTGAATATGGCAGGTGTTAAAGGGCACAGCTCTATCCTGTCCTGTCCTTGTGTACGCTGACGCCTGTCACCAAGTGGCATATGCTGCTGTTTGTTCTGCAATGAAAGAATTGGAGCTAATTAAAGAGATGTAGACCTGCCACAGGAAGTATACGTAAGCAGACCATTCACTGTTCTGATTAGTTAGTTGTTCAAACAAGGCTCGGGATCAGGTGAAAGACTGGAATTCTATTGATGAAGACCTTGAATTCTCTGGAAATTCAAATAACAGTGATGTTACAATCTGGAGTGGAAAAGGAGACTGGACATCTCACTCAAGTACATTATTTTCAAGTAAAAAGAAAAGAAAATCTGAAATACAATCTAAAATAATGTGAAATAAAATCTGTTAAAAAAAAAAATGCTATTAACAGCCCACAAAATGATCACAGTAAACTGGCTCAAACCCCACCCACCTACCGTGGACCAATGGGCGCAAAGGCTCCAGGCCGTGAACTGTATGGAAAATATAACTGCAAGCCTACGACTCCGGATGGACATTTATTTAGAAAAATGGACACCTGTTATATTGTATTTAGCAAAGTGAACATACTGTTAATATTTTACTGGACAAGCTGGAATGAAAATGAAAAGATGTGAACCCATTAAGGATAACCCTCCACCTCCTCTGCCATCTATGTTTTCTTTTTATGTGGTCTACACTTGTATTAATGTATGTCATACTGTGGGAGACTCACTGTGCCCTGTGCCCTTGCCCTGTTTTTGGTTAGGATTTCCAACTTTATAAAAATCTGTGCTCTGCAATGGGGAAGATTAAAAATGTATTAAAGTAATATATTAAAGTCAATAATTTCTTGTTTTATTAGTTTCGTTTTGGCTCATCTAAGAGTTTTGCATGTGAACAGCTGAAACAGCCTTTGTGTATCATCCGTATTTACAAAACCTTTTTTTCTGTTTTTAATCTCCAAACAAAGTGTTCCCCTTAAAAGATCTTAAACTGGTAGCTTTTCAATTCTGATTTATTTGTTCAGTTTTCAGCTTCTAATCTGTATTATACCTGACCTATTTCTAAACTCACTATGATGTGACTTCAAGCAGACAGCACAAATTTAAAACCTGCATGACACTTGAAGTATCTTAGAACAAGATGCTGAATCAAAAATACTGTAACCCCCCCTGTTGAAAATGCAATAATAATCTAAATGCTTGTAGTATTTTAGTGTTACTAATCTTCCAAATGCCCGGTGCTAAAGCTCAGGTGGGGTGGCTTCTTTGTACCATGGGTGAGATTAGCCAGCGAGGTGTCTTGCAGCCTCATGCTCAGACACTGTGAGTAAATCCCTCTGATTGAAATGAACAGAACTGGGACAGACTGGCCATAGCGCAGCTCTCATGTGCTCAGACATGTCTGTAATGCAGTGTCTCACTTTCAGAACCCTCCAGAGAGTGATCCGAAATTAGAGCTTGTGCAGGAATTATTAGAATAAACAAACTTTCTATGAACAAGATCCATTGATTATTTCAAAATGTCTTTTTAGTTAGTTTGTTTTGATCAGTGGTTCTCAATCTGAAGTCCAGGGATCCCCAGGGGTCCCTAACGTGGTTCCAGGGGGTCCTCAGAAAAATGTAGAATATTTGATTTCACTATTCACTGACTAATAGTTAGACCAATGAGAGAATGTATAAGAATGACTATTCTGTGCATATGTTTCATGCTCTTCACTGTTTACCTGCCAATCTACATTATACACTGTTTTGGAATTACTAAATCCTACCGGAGGCCCTAAATCTTATCAAATACAGGAATGATGTACATAAATTCGGGGGTCCTTGACATCAAAAAGGTTGAGAAGCACTGGTGCACATAAGCAGGCAGTCCTTCAGCAGCCTGTCCATGGCTGGTTCCCTCAAAGTGGTCACGAACATGATGAATGAGATGTGTGAGTGTATGGAGTACTCTCATTATCGGACTTCAGTGGAACATTTGGAGCTTCGTCAGGAGCCTCAAGAAATCAATGCAGAGTACAACTGTGGTCGAGTGTTTGAGTTCAAGTAGAGTAATAAGATTACAATACATGCAGGTGCATATGATGAAGTATTCAAACATTGAGTACATTTTGCACAGCTTGTATGTATAATGTGGAAGAGTATTTCAGTACTGCTGGTGAGAATGACTTAAACCTTCCCCTTGGAAAATGTTTATCAATGACCGGATTGTTGCGTCATGTTATCTCATCCTTGTAACTAATTATCCAGAGACCACTATCCACAGAAGGTAACTGAGTCACCAGGAGAGTGTACCATAATGAGGCATCTGATTCATTCTGCACCCTCTGACCCTGCTCTGTCAAAGTACTTGTACTTGTTAAAGCATCTCAAAGCACCTCCGTCAATTACCCTTTCAAATGGCAGAGCAGAGACGGCACGAACCACAGCAGCACATTATTGATGAGTACAAACTGTTCAAACATACTTTAATATCATAAAATTATCTGAGTGTCGTCATATTTACAGCACAAAAGATCAGCTTGAAGGAAAAATAGCATGATTTGTAAACTGGATTCAGCTTGAAATCCAGTGTGCCTTTGACCCTGATTAAATAAAGGAGATCTGATCCAGGAGCTGTCAAGACACGAGGAGATCAAAGGCATGGCCAGAGAGCATCTGCAGCATAAAAGTGTTGTTTGTGTGAAGGTGTATTCATAAGTGGATTTGGATGTGCTTGATCCTGCTGTGTAGAAGCCCACCTCAGTGCTTGGGCCTCATGAAAGGAACAATACCATAGCATTCAGTAGGCTTTGTCCTTCCCTGTGCTTTTTTCTCTCCTCTTGATAAATGAGCAAGCCACAAAACCAATTCTAGGAAAGAAATCCAACCTTGTTCCATATGTTCGTCATAGATTTAACGATTGCCAGTGCTCTTTGTGTTGATTTGGACAGCAGCAGCCTAGTTAACTACTTGTGACGTTCACTGATGTATTCTAGTGTGAATAGACGGCCGCAGAACAAAAGGGAGTTTCTCTACAAGAAGTCTTGTTTCTTTTCCTATCAGCCATGTTTACTCTATACAGGCAGAGGACAGTGTGGAAGATCTACATTACATTTAACAAGATGTCGTCAGAACCAAAGCAGATTTCTTTGAGTCCAAACTCAGAGGTTTGCGACTGATGCTGTCGAGGTGGCAGGTAGCATCACAATCTGAGACAATACAGACTGTCAGGAGCCAGCCAACTGGTTTGTGCTCCAGCTGCCCACCAGCGCCATTCAAAACCATTAGACTGCACTGAATTTCACTGCTTCTGTTGTTATTGTCAGAAGCTGTTAGCAGAGCTGGTGTGTGTCTCTTTTTATTACCTTGATAGTCAGTAATTGTACTGTTTCATACAATTTTACGTTTCTTTTTAGATACTAATAATAATTGTATTATGTTCTTGCCTCTCTTCAGTTTCAATGACTTTGTGCTTCCTTTTGTAGCCCAACATTTTGTCTTTAGCTCTCTTATGATGTGTTATATAAATTAAGTTTTATTTTTGTTGTTATCAACGTCATCATTATTAGTGCAAAAAATTAATAAGTAATTCCATTGTTAAATCAACAGATTCATTGTTTAGTCTATAAAACGTCAGAAAAGTTAAAAAAAAAAAAAGAAATCAACATCACAGTTGCCTTCCTCAGACTTACTGATTTGTGTGACCAACAGTCCAAAATCTAGTGATGTTTAATTCACAGTTACTGTATACGGCAAAAAGAAAAGTGGAAAGTCCTCACATTTGAAAAGCTAAAACCAGGCAATGTTTGGAATTTTCTCTTGGGATGAAATGATTGATAATGATCAACTACTTGATTGACTAATTGTGTCAGCCTTAATTATTCCTACAAGGCCAACAGAAAGGAGAGAGTGGCTGACTGCTCAGTAGTTCTCTAGCCCATACTGTGTTTTCATGAAAGCACTATGTGATGATATCTCAAGTGTTTTCTGTGGTTATTAGTGCTAAATGTGACCACCTCTGCTACTAACTCTAAGCAGAGGTAAAATAGAGAGGTACAATGTTTCAGCTGACCTTTCGACCTTCCAACTATACAAACTATTTGTTGTGTTTTGTAGCTTGGATAGTGTATATTGTGTTTGCACACTGAAGCAGAAATGTTTGCCTTCTGTAGGTGGAGGTGATAAGAAGCTTAAGCTAACATATTCTCTCATGCTCTGCTGATCTTTTCTGGGGGTGGGGGGTGGGGGGGGGGTGGTCTGTTGCTGCAAACTTCATGAAAAATGAACTGTTGGAGACAAGAAGACTGATTCCTTTGGCAATATTACTGGTGCCAGATGTGTTTTTCACTATATTGCCAACCAGGATGGACTAGATGTCCGCATAATAAGCTGTACCTTTAAATTGCTCAGATCTGATCTGAGAGCAGATCTGGATTCGGCTCCTGAGCGGAGGAAGTTCCCTTGGCTGCCTCCTTTGTTGTGTAAAGCAGCTGTCCGTGTCACGGGTGACACAGGCCAGGACCACCTGAGACAAACAGCATGTGCATCAGCCACATGCACCACGGCATCTGAGCCGTGTGGGGCTAAAAGCACCGGCTGACAGACAAAGACACCTCACCTGTCCTGTTTGTGAGGTGACTTGAGCTTAGACAGTGGGGGTGTTATCTGTTTAAAGTGATGAGGTCTCTAAATGCCAGTGCTCCCTCATCTTGATTTAGAGGCCCCTGAGGCCTTTTCCACTGATTGTCTTGATCGTATTAAAAGGCTCATAGTGTTAGACTGGAAAACATGCAGATTATTAATGTTATGTGCATGGGAACTCAAGAGGTGCTTACGCTGCAGAGGTGTGGATTTTGAAAGGGGGGGGGGGGTCATGTTTGGAACTATGCACAATGAAGGCGGGTGGGCTAAAGCTTGAATCCTCTTAAACCATGACCTCTTCTTAGTCTCAAGGTGTCAACAAACAAGAAGAATTAACTGCTTGTGTCAACATGAGGAGGTCACAGTGAATTATCAGGTCTGCACCCAAACTAAATGTGCTCAGTCCCAACATGATGACACTTCATATTTGGTTATAATTGTTGTATTCTTGATGATGAGCCCAAACTATGAAAAAATACAACAATTAGTCCTGTTTTATGCGGTTTTATGACAGCTGCTGCACTTTGCATTTTATGTATTGAAATGTCTAATAAAAAAAAGACTGTTTAATCTGGGATTTTATTCTCTTGGTAAAATCAGAATTTGTGATTGATGTCATTGAAGCTGCTTCAGGCCTTTAGGTGAAATAAAAGATACCCTTTTCTCTGATGACGCGGGCGCTGCTGCTCTTTTTCCATTTGCTGCTGTGGTGAGATTATTGCCCCCCCCCCTCCCCCCGTTTCTCCCTGTGGTTAAATAGCAAAGCGCTGCTTGTCGGGGTAGACAGCCCACTTTACATAGCGGAGGTTATTTAGTTAATCCACCTGTAAGAACTGCATATAAAAGGCAAACAAGCGAGCTGCACTTTAACATGTACTCAAACAAAAACGAAGGACCGCGTAGAGGAAGATCTTTTGACTCCATGAACATTGGCTTTGAAGAAAAGCTGCTGAACAATGAGGTGAGAACTTCTGAACTAAAAAGGAAAAGTGGGGTTTTTTTTAATTTTTTTTTTTTTAGTGCATTAAATAGCTGCATGCAACATTGATGGTTCGTCCTGTTTTTTAAGTGTTTGGTCCTGAAATACGAGTTTCGGCCCAGATATAAAAACAAGAAGGTGCAGAGGTTTTTCCTGTTTGTGATATTTTAAGGCTCCCTTTTTTTTTTTTAAATGGATCGATCCGGGCTGTCCTATTGAATAAGCCTTCACTTTGTCGTCAGCGCAGATTAATTTAAGCCGTTTGTTATAGTGTAATTTAGGGCCCTGCGTCAAAGGGTTAAGAGGGTTAAGGTGGGATACCTCTCAATTTCATATCACAAGAGACTCATTATTGCTCAATCTGAACATGCTTCGCTTGATTTCCATCTCCAAAAGACAGAATCCGACCAGCCTGTGGTGTCCGTGATGTCTCCACAGGGCACGTGGAAAAGGACACTGACGCGAGACATTTGCGTGAATGGATCGCATCCAATAGCTGCATAAATCCAGATATTAGTTTGCAATCTTTGAGCAATGTATCTGTGCTCGCTTTTCCTTTTGAAGGTTACAAATTGATCAAAAAATAAAGCGGACTAACATCCAAATATAAATATAGAATCAAGTTACTGAGTCGAAATGTCATCTAAACTGCAGCAGGGCTTTATGCATCTCACCACGGGCGTCTTTATGCATTTCAGGCCTTTCTTTGACGACAGTAATGCTGCAAACTGAAATATATCTAAAAGTGCCAGTCAATCAGAAGACAATCTTCTGTCTCCAGGACAAAACCAAATTGTTTTAATTAAGCAGCTGTAATCAGGCCGGTTTGTTAGTTAACACTTAAAAAAAAAAACTACATGGATTTAAAAAAAAAAAGTGTTTACTCAAGTTACTTTAATAAAACTTACATCAAGAAAGGAAAAATCCCCGTTTGATGAGGCGCATGTGTGCGTAAAATCATGCCATTTTGCAGCCTAAAACGTGCGGCGATTAAACGCTGCCTAATGTCTGCTAAGATCTCACATGCAGGGAGCTAATAATAGGCTTCCCCGCTGTCTAAATGAGATTGCAGTAAGGCGATTCTTTGAGACAGGGACAAGTTCATCTTCGTTAAACCGAGACGCAAAGAGTTGACCCCGGGGACCGTCCTGATCCAGGCTCCGTACACTGATGATTTCAGGGATACTACCGACAAGGGTCCACCGAAAACTGGTCTGCCGCGCTGTCTACACAATGCTTGAAGGGCGAAATATGGTAGGCAGCGACTAAATCTGAATTTAACACCTTCTTGCGACCGGCCCGCGAGTCAGATTTATCCAATCAGACCGTAAAAATGTTAGATTTCGAAAGCAAAGTAGAGCCAAATGTGTTTGCGCGTGACAGGAATAAAATATAGAGTTTAAATCACATGTATGCTGCAACTAAATCGAAGGAGAAAACGTGGCAGTCGATCAAAACAGGTTAGTTTTACTGTGATGCTGGCATGTTTTAGTCCTACGTGAGTCAACGTGACGGCGGCGCTGTCCAAGGTGTTGAAATGGTTTTGGTTCTCCTCATGTGGTCCCTAATCTCAGCTCTGTCTCTGCATGTATCTAATGCACCTGCGGTCATGTTACACGCTGTGTTGCATGTAGCCTGTGAAAGTGAGGAAACAACACATGTTCAGGCTACTTATCAGGGGGATGGACATTTTTGGTATTTGTGCATCAAAGGCTGACAGTTCTGTGTGACTCTTACCCTCTCTACTTAGTACTTGTTGCGCGTGTTGCATGTTCATTAGATGAGATGTTCACAGGATTTGTTGGATGGCTAGATGCTCTTATGTGATTAGAAGTTGTGCATTCATGTCGTGACCTGGCTCTGAGCTGTTGTACTTTCCATAGATGTCTTCAGGAGAAATGAAATAATGCACACATATGCTTTAAAAAAAAAAAAAAGTTAACAAAAGTTGACTACCTCTTCACATGAGGATCAGATCAGAGGAGAGCCACTGTTGGTTTATATATTGATGACATCTTTCTGCAAATTCCAATCTAAATATCTAATTATTGATTTCAGATAAACAAATCAACCTTCACAAAAATTGAAGAAAGCACCGAAAAGAAGAACACATCAGAGAAAGGGAGAGCAACAATCATCTTTTCCCTCAAGAATGAAGTGGGAGGACTAGTAAAGGCACTCAAACTCTTCCAGGTATGGACAAAGTTATTATATTCATAGTTCTTGTTCCTATCTACTAATGTATTCATTTGGAATACATTATCTACATAATATACAGTCGTTTTAATATAATGCATCCATTGTCTGTGTACCAGTAACTTATTCATGTATCATACTGATGATAAAGAAAATGTAGGCAACTTAAAAATGATTCTCAATGTGTCTTACAGGAAAGTCATGTCAACCTTGTACACATAGAGTCCAGAAAATCCAAAAGACGCAACTCTGAGTTTGAAATTTTTGTGGACTGCGACAGCAACCACGAACAACTGAATGAAATCATCCAGCTGCTTCGAAAGCATGTGAACGTGGTGGATATGGAGCCTCCAGATAACTCCTGCCTACAAGAGGAAGGTAAATGAAACTCTGCAGACGATGTATTACAAATATATCATGTTAGACTGTATGAACAGTAAACTCATTTTGTCTTCTCTCCTCTCAGATATGTATGACGTACCTTGGTTCCCAAAGAAGATTGCGGACTTGGACAAATGTGCTAACCGTGTCCTAATGTATGGCTCTGAGTTGGATGCGGATCATCCGGTATGTACAGTATTCCTCAATCAACCTCTTGGTTGACTTAAAACGTGATTTATTCTCATATCCTTCTGTGCTCCTCTCCATCAGGGTTTCAAGGACAATGTCTACCGTAAAAGGCGAAAGTACTTTGCTGATCTTGCCATGGCCTACAAACAGTGAGTTTTTTTTAAATATATATATTGTAATGGTTATTTTTAAGTTTTTTTCTTGATACTTAAGAGATTTATTCTTTTGTTCCAGTGGGGATCCCATTCCTCGTATTGAGTTCACAGAGGAGGAAGTGAAGACCTGGGGGGTCGTGTACAGGGAGCTCAACAAGTTGTATCCCACCCACGCCTGCCGGGAATACTTGAAGAACCTGCCACTGCTGTCCAAATACTGTGAATTTCGAGAGGACAACATCCCTCAGCTGGAAGATGTCTCACGCTTCCTCCGGGGTAGGTTTTAATTTCCTTAAGGAAACATGCTTCTTTTGGTTCAAATACAAAAAGTTTTTATTGAGTCTTTCAATTTTGTAAATGTAGTCACTCACTTGTGTTTCAAATCCTCCCAGAACGCACTGGATTTACCATCAGGCCTGTGGCCGGTTATCTGTCCCCTCGTGACTTCCTTGCTGGTTTGGCCTTCCGTGTTTTCCACTGTACCCAGTATGTGCGGCACAGCTCCGAACCCTTATACACCCCAGAGCCGTGAGTGATACACAGTACTATTATTAGAAAAGGGATGTCAATGTTCAAAGTTCAAAGTTTTGGGTGTTAATATTCTGTTATCTATTGTTATTAAGGGACACATGCCATGAGCTGCTGGGCCATGTCCCGCTGCTAGCAGAGCCCAGCTTCGCCCAGTTTTCCCAGGAGATTGGTCTCGCTTCACTTGGGGCCTCAGATGACTCAGTTCAGAAACTGGCCACTGTGAGTGACACTGATAAAGGCATACCTTACCAAACCAAATTCAACAAAGAGATTCTCAGATTTGGAGTCTAGACTAATTGTCATTATTGTCTTGTGTTACAGTGCTATTTCTTTACGGTGGAGTTTGGCCTATGCAAACAAGAAGGGCAGCTGCGAGCATATGGAGCAGGACTGCTGTCATCTATCAGTGAGCTTAAGGTAAAAACATTTTAACAGGACTTCTTTGTAATATTTTCCATTTGTGCACTCTATCCATCCATCCATTATCTATACCGCGGATCCTTAGAGAGTCGTGGGGAGGGGGGAGGGAGCCAGTCAAATCACAGGGCTGACCCTTAGAGACAGAAAACCATTAACCCACTCATATTCACACCAACGGCCAATTTAGAGTCACCAGTTAACCTAACCTGCATGTCTTTGGACCGTGGGATGAAGTTGGAGTTTATCATAAAATCTAATTTGAAAAGTGCCTGAACGTATTATCTATACATCCCCCTTCTAACCATATAATTACATTAAGGAAATGGAGAAGTCAAACATAGGTTTGGCTATATTTGCCTGAGAATAAAATATATGTTAAAGATATTTAGTAAAATACCACAATCTCTGTCATAGAACCAGTCCGTTGTTTGACACAGCAAACACAGATGGATTTACATTGAAATGACCCAAAATGTGTCTTGTGGTTACATACAGTGGTTGCAACATCTGCTCTGTGTTTCTCTCTAACAGCATGCGCTCTCTGGCAATGCAAGGATAATGCCCTTTGACCCCACAGTTACATCCAAACAAGAATGCATCATCACAACATTTCAGGATGTCTACTTTGTGTCAGACAGCTTTGAGGAGGCCAAAGTCAAGATGAGGTGAGCTCGGTTACATTAATTCAACACAAGATATTCATAATGATAGATCATGCATTTATAAATTACCTACAGACTGCGCTGTTTTACATATAATTAAATATTAATTCATATATTAATTCAATGATGACATTCTGTTAATTTCAGGGAGTTTGCCAAGACCATCAAGCGTCCCTTCACAGTCCGATACAACCCTTACACACAGAGTGTGGATGTGCTAAAAGACACTCCCAGCATCAACAGCGTGGTGGAGGAGCTTCGACACGAGCTCGACATCGTTGGCGACGCCCTCAGCCGGCTGAACAAGCAGCTGGGTGTCTGACCACCCACAGCTGACTTTATCCACCTACAGTCCACCAACGCTTGCTGTGTCATCCCCAAGCACCGCTGTAGAGATACTGCTTGTGTATCACCCTTCGTCAGTACAATGAATGTGCACTGCTTTTGGCAAAATGTCCCCACTGCATGGTGTATGGCTTTATACAATTTACGGAGGCGCGTTACGTGTGTTTAGCCACTGATATGAGTAAATTGCACAAACCCAAAGAGCTGCTTAACCTGAGACACTGTTTTGCTTCAGTTGTACTTCGCTCAATTGGCTTCTGTATTGCAAACAGTCAATGCGCTTTCATGGTACTTTAGTACCCGTTTAAAACATCCCCGGCTGTTACAAGATGTCGTTTCCTAAACCTTATGTTAACTCTGCTATTGTATATTATTACCATGTGAATTATTTTGTATATCATTTCATTCTTCTTCGTCGTCTTCTTAACATTTACTCTTCCTCACTTCAGTGACATGTATAAAATGTACCTTGTTTGTATTCTTTTGGTGTGTGTACCATGCTCCTTTTTGTGTGCTCTTGAGGGAATATATGAAAATGAAAACTGGTGTTATAAGAATATTTTCATGACTGATTATGACAGATTTGGCCCATGTACCCTGACCTATTTTATTTTACCGTGATGATTTTGAATACCTCCTCTTGAAGTGAATATAACTGTAGTACTCCTGAAATCAAAACATTATTTTTCTACTGTAAAGATATATAGACATTATGAGTAGGCTATGTATCAAACTATTGAAAAAAATAAATAAAATGTTAATTGTGTCTTCACAGTGTTTCAAATGGTCTGTCACCTGTTAACTCAATGCCTTTTGTTGTCCTCATGGTGGTGACTTGGTTGTGGATGATGAGTGCGGAGGAAGACTCATGACCATGGAGATGCAGAGAGATGACAGCGAGGACCCTGAAAGTGATGAAAACAGTTATATTTAGGTTGGAGCTTGTGTAATCTCAATTAAATATTGTAAGAATAATCATCCCTTTGAGCAGGCAGCCACATCGCCTCAGTTTGGTCTTTCTGTCCAGTTTAATGAGAAAATCGATCAAATGGATACATTAAAACTAGGTAGCTATGATCCTTACATGAGTTTAATTATACATCAGGTTGCCTGTTTCTAATGTTATAAAACCTACATCATTCTCAATTCAGATTCTTGTTAGAGATTAATTCAACATCATGGTAATTTTGGAGGCTGTTTGAGGAGTTATTGGGCCTTGTTTCTAATATTTAATCCATCTTATCAATATAATTAGTAGTAGACCAAATATTATAAAACGTTTCGCTTAAGAAACCAGCAACTGAGTGTATTTTGGGCGATTTTATTTCTCCTTAATGTCATCGAAACACGAATGAAAGGGCTTCGATCAACACGATGGAAAGAGATACATAAGCACCGTTTAAAAAAATCTTAAACTGCTTTTTGTTTCAGCTACGACTTAGCTAGCAAAATGTCATGAAAATGTAACTTTTTCAGAGACCAACGCAGCCAAACATGTGGTGGGTGGTCCGCTTCACGACAGTGTCGCAAACCATGCCGTACTCCTTGGTAACTAGGTGCTCCATGGAAACGAGCTCGCCGCCGGAGTTTTGTTTACACTCTTGGGTAAGTTTGTCATCTTCACCATTTAAGGGTTTAAGTTGCTTTAATTACCGTGTAGTTTAAGTGTCTAAAATTTGCTTACTCACCGCCAGCAGAGTGGGGACCCTTAATGTAGCACTTTTGCTAACGTTAGCTTAACAGGTAGCGAACTAGCGTTAGCACCAACATAACGTTATAGCGAGCTGCGGCAAAGATATAGTTATCGATTAACTCAGCAGTAATGGCACTGTACATTATTAGTAATTAATATCGTGTCCGTCAGGGAGCCAACAGCTACGGACAGCTGGGGCTGGGAAATGTGGAGGACCAGTCAGCCCCGCGGCTCTGTGACACCGCGGCTCTACAACACAAGGCTGTACGGGCTCTCGGCGGCGGCGGGGGTCACTCCGTAGTTATCACTGGTAACTCCTGCTTCTAAACTGCACTTTTCCTCTTAAATAAAAGCCTCTGTCCTCCTAGCAGCGTGTGTTCAGCCATGGGAACCATGTGTGAACAGGACATGGATCACATGGCGCCTCCTCCTGGCCAAATAAGTTAACTGTTGTTGATGGTTTGTCTTTATTTTCGTGCCTTGCCATGGATTACATCAGAAATGTGTAACAAGACACGTGTATAAATTTCAGGAAAAGGCATATACATCCAAAATAATAAACATCTAAAGCTGGGCAAACTTATTGTTAAGCAAATAATAGAATTTGAAGGAAACTAGCAATACTCATTTTTATCCTGATAAAATACGTTTTTACTCATCTTTGACTGTGTGAAATTATGTGCACATCATATGTAGTTGTAAGGCTATTAAAAAACCCCCAAAGCAGTTCAATCCATTGTCTTTAGTTGTCTCTAGTTTGGAGTCAGTGTGCAGGCTCTTTTTAATCAGTGAGCTTTTTCTTCTTCCAGGCTCCCAGGCTATCTAAACTAAATGTTTCTTTACAGTTTCCTTGCTTAAAGCATTTATTTCTGCTCTTTGGCTTCGTAAACAATAATCTGCATGGTTCCCAAATGTTTGTGGTGTATTTTGCGTTGGACAGAGAATGGAGAGGTGTTTGTGTGCGGACAGAATCACAGAGGCCAACTGGGACTTGGCCACAATGCAGACATCTTAACTCTTCAACTCTGCCCCAGTCTGAGTCAGAGGGTCACAGAAGTAGCCTGTGGTTGGGATTTTACTCTTCTTCTTACTGGTGAGCTCCACGTCACACCTGAATGTGATACTCTGTTTTACTCGTGCACTGGGTGACGTGATAGTTTCATGAGAGATGATTAAGCATTTGCTCCTGGTGTTCACTTTAGGCAGGAACAATGGAGAGCATATAATGACATTTTGTTTATCCTTCAGGGAAAAATCTGATGTCTCAGTGGTGTACGCAGCCAGTTACTTATAGAGTGTAATCAGTGTGTAAAATGACTGTAACTGTTTGATATATCCAAGAGTGCAACTACACTACAGTAGACAGCAGCAAATATTCAGTACGAACTGTCTTCACAGACCTACAGGCTTATGCTGCATTCATGTCCTGTGGACTGAAATTACCAGTTTCCGACTTGCCAACATGAAGTTTGTAATTATAATTGGGAGACTCAGGTTTTTCTGAGAGTGCTGACATATCTGTCTTGACGTTTAATGATTCCAAAGTGTGTGAAGAAGCAAAAAATACAGACTCTTACATCACCCGCCTTCGGCCAATCAAGGTAATGAAAATCACATTTTATTGGTAAAGGGCATTACTGTCAATGCATATTGTTTTTAACCCTCATGGACCCAATTCTGCAATCATACAAATCATCATACAGACTCTTGCATGTCATAACCAAGGGAATCTTTCCCATGTCTGCTATTCTCCATGCATGATGTGAATGCAGCATTCAACTCACATTCAAGGTGATCAGGATAGATAGATAGATAGATTGTTACAACAACACAAATACAATAAAATGAATATACAGGAAAAAGTAATAACACTCGAGGAAGGACTATATACATCGATGCACTGTCTTGTATACTAGTTTTGACCTCAGACCAGGCTTTCTGTAAGTCTGTAATCTTGCAGACTTTGCTTGAGGGAGTTGCCCAGAACTCTAGAAGAACCCAGAGCACAGTAATGTTAAACATGGGAACTACCCTCTACCAATCCAAAAGTTGAATATTTCTGTATGTGTTAACTTTTCTTTTTACATTACACACAGATTGTGGTCGAGTACTTGCATGTGGCTCCAATACATTTGGACAACTGGGTGTTGGAGAGACACTCACACACACTGCACATCCACAGGTTGTTGAGGTGAGCACATGAACCCTGTCTAGTTTACTAACCCCGTCTAGTTTTCCAAAGCTTTATCTAATAAATCCCAAGTGATCAAAACTGCTACAAACTTACTTTGCCGCATGATCAGTTTCTTTGACTCAGATGTCTTTGTGCTGTTTGCTCTCAGAGTCTGAAGGAGGCAGTGGTGAGTGTAGCAGCAGGACTCAGACATTCACTAGCTGTTACTGGTAAGTTTGCACCAAAGACTTCCTCAATGTGGTTTCTTAGCAGTCAATCCACAGATCCTAATTTTCTATTCTGCCTTCAGACTCAGGCTGTGTATATCAGTGGGGAAAAGGTCTTTCCAGCCACGCTAAGAGAGCACTCAGTCCACGCCCTGTTCCGTCACACCTCAGCTCTACGACGCCCTGTCTGGTACCAGGTAAGTGAAACTCTGTACTGAACCGAAATAGTTTTAAAAGTTTTTAGGTCTTCCATGATGTACAAGGTCTCTGCAAAGTGTGACCAGATACATGTGCCTATGTCACAGATCTGGATCAGAAGAACTCACAGATGGTAGCTGCGGGCTCAGCGCACTGTGTGTGCCTCACAGGTACAACATATATCGCAATCATTATTCTGTGTTCATGCCATGCTCAGTTTATTTAGCATATATGAAGTAAATTGCAAGGTGGGCATGCGTTTGTAGGCTCCAAATCATCGTACTTGCTGAAGGTTGTTAACGCAAGCAACAAACAAGGCAGCTCATCCAGATAATTTAGCAGCCCAAGATGAAAAAAAAAAGCTTAATAGTGCATTGTGATTTAAGATGTAGTATTCCAGCAAGATATTTTTATCAGAAACAATAGACAGAAGTCTTTAAAAGTTGATAACAGAACAATGTTTCAACACTACTCTGCTCCAATCCAATTTTCCCCTAAACTGTTCAAGGTTTTATTGATGCTTTAGAAGTGTATAATTTCACCAAATGGCTTAAAGAGCAGCAGACAAACAAAAGACAGATCATTTAAAAGCAGATATGTAATGCATGTTGTGCTGCTCTTCCTTAGGGAGCATTTTCACTTTGAGGTTGTACTAGTGAGTCGTCTTCCACTCCATGTTCATACATCATGTATGGCCTCCCTTCTGTCCTGTAATTAGTTGACCAGCACCAGTCAATTACTGCTCTGCCTTTCTCTTGCTGCCTCTGGGAGAAGAAGAGTAATGTGGCTCCCGTCGTGTGTGTGTGTGTGTGCAGGAGACGGTGATTTGTTTCTATGGGGAAGCAACAAGCACGGCCAGCTGACCAACACAGGCCCCTTCCTGTCCTCTCCCACTCTTGTGAAGCGCTCACTGCAAGGTGGAGAGAAAGTTATCCATGTGTGGAGCGGCTGGACACACATCGTTGCTCAAACAGGTGAAACATAAGGACACAGATTATGTCTGTGGTGCTCGCAAGGTTTGACGGGATTTTAAGGACAGTTGCCGTATCTAAACAATAATAGTAATAGTAATTGTCCATTTCAGAAAGTGGAAGAGTGTTCACGTGGGGCCGAGGAAATTATGGACAGCTGGGACGACTTGCATCAATCAGTCAGAACTCAGAGGGGCAGTCAATGAGTCCTTCAGAACAAGATGGAGACCAGGAGGCTTGCCACCCTGCAGAGGTTAAGGTCCTCCATGGAGCGACACAGGTATGTGTGTTTGACAATACACACTGAAAAACCTAAAGGCCATATGACGAACATTTATACATGTACTGTATTGACTGGCGTTGCTGTGGCAGACAAAGTGTCTGTGTCCGTCCAGCAGGGGGGAGCAGACAACCACAAATAAAACAGGTTGTCGGGGGTTGTTTTGTATGAGGTGAAACGCACTGAATGGGAGCCAGGCCCAGTAAGAGCTGGTTCTTACATCACTACATCTACCATGCAGAGTGCGCACACACACACACACACACTCCCAGAGGACCATTTACATTTAGCGAAGGCAGAGGTCTCTTCTCCCATAAGGGCAATTATATGTGAGCATCACAGGATTGCAGCAGTTAACCTGTAGTCTCAACGGCAGCAAGAGATCGTTGCCAATAAAGTGGATGTCAGGGACGGGCAAGGGCGAGCTCTGGATGATTCTCCCACTGCGCACTGATCATTGCGGCATCGCTGGCGTATGTCAAGGCGTCGTCACCTCGTGTGTAGAGAGCTAAAGGCAAGATGAATTAGCTGAGTGGACTATGAATCTTCCCTCCCTATGGAGTTAGCCCTCATAACACTGTACATACAGTATACACCCACAGAGTCAATAGTTGGTAAACTGTCACATTTTTATGAGGCCTATGAACATTACTGGAGTAACAAATTATAACCTGTCAATGGCTCAGGAATCAGTGGGTGTGTTTCTATTCATGGCTTGCCACGGCTGTATGCTTTATCAAAAACATCACTTTATCCAATCAGTTCAAACTGTATTAGCAAGAATATATATACAATTCAATGACTTTTATTACCAGTGATAAAGCTTCAACAATCTAAACTGTCATCTGGGGAGCTCTGTCTCATGTCTTTACTCTTGTTGAGCTTTGTAGATTTCAGGATAAGAATTTAAATGTGTCCCCTCAATCCCTGTAGCTGTTATGAAGGGAAAAGGCTGCAGTAGAAAGGCCATTAATTTGTAAAAGGTTTCGGTCAGCAAAGTCAAGACACGCAGCCATCAAGATACTGTTGCATTAACTCTTCTGGGCAGCCCAGCAGTGGCTGTGTCTTAGCTTTTATGAATGACCTGGCTTTTCTGTTACAGTTCTCTGCTCTGTTCTCTGGTGATGCACTGTCAAATGAGGAGTTTGAATGTTTAAATGTTGTTTAAACATTGGAGCACTTAATGTATTTATAGACAAAATCATCACTAACATTATTTATATTCGGTGCATTCATGTTGTATGCAGTTGTGAATAGAAGTTGAACGACAGCATCGTGACACATGGAATTTTATTTCAGTTTTTAAAACAAGTTAGGTTTACATAAGATATCTCAGTATCCATGCTGGCATAACAATTCTTGGATATTACAGTCTGCTTTCCACATGCATATTAAACACTTAAAATCTTTTTCTCTGCAGGTTGCATGTGGATCTGAACATAACCTTGCCATTGTAGGTGAGTGTTTTCTCTCAAAATACTAAATTTTCTTGGTTTTTTTTCTCATTTTCTCTGCTTGTCATCTTTGCTTCAATTGCAAATATCAGAACTGTAATGTTAAAAGAAAATCGATAAGCATAAATATCTAATTATCTAACAAAATATACAACTGCACCGGAAAGGTACATCAGGAAGAGACTCTGTCTCTAACTACATAATGTAAATGAGCAGGAAAAGCACATAGGTGAGACTAAACTATTTCAAATCATTCTCCTCTCTGTACCAAAGAATTAAGGGAGTAAGGGAACCGTCTAATACATTACAGTTAAACATCAGTGTGAAATATTAATCCTTCTGGTAGTGCTACAGAGGATTTCTGAGGTTGTCTCATTGCTCTGTGGCCTTCACATCAGGAAGTAATTACAGCATGGATAGATGGGTATCATTGACAGGCAATTACCAGAACAGGCCTGTAAAAGAGCTGAATTAACCACACACGTTTACAGGCATGTTTTTCCAGTTCCAGGTTGTTTACAGAGCACTCTCCCTTTGTTCACGTTACAACAGAACACAGAAACTGCAGTCTTTATTCTTTCCGGGCGTGCCAAAAGTCTCCTGCTTTCACATAGTGGCTGACTTGCACTATGAAGCATTTTGGAAGTAAAATCTTTCGCATTAAAATTTGAACACTGACCCAGTTTTTTACATCAACATGAATATAAATACCATAGATGAACATTTAAACATGGGCACAGGGCTCCATCAGAGAGGACACTCTGGGCGTTGCTGGTATTTCTACAAGAAAATGTAGTTAAACGTACCGACCAGTTTGGACATTTAACTGGATATGCCATTATAATTAGGAAATTGTTAACAGCAGACTCTCCATCATAATGACAGCGCTCACAAAGTACTGCTCTGTGCTCTCAGAAGTTCAGTTACGTGATGAGAAAGCAGTATCAGCAAAAGGGAGAACTCATGTGAACCTCGTGCACCTTCCTCCTGCGCCATGCTCTCCTCTTCTCCTCCTCCTGTCTCGAGCGCGGTGGCAGGAGCAATGAAATAGCAAAACAGGATTGGAAGCAGAGACCTGAGTGCTGCTATTTCTGGTGCTGAAGTAGGTCAGGCGGAAAGGAACGGAGAGCATTGCATGCTGCTTATGGTATCTGTTGCTTGTACAGCCCGTGCCCACTTTCACCTGAGGAAGTGCCCCTCATTTATGAAATTCATCATCGGTGGTCAGAGGTGGGAGATAGGCCAAAGACGCCGTGGGCACAGCTCATCCAATCTGAGGAAAGATTTTTTTGTTAATGTGAACATTTTTAACGTAACAGGCATGTGTACGGACAAACACCTTAGATCAGATCCCGTTTTAACTTGTACCTGTAGTGTGATGTAAGTCCTGCTAAAAACAGGCGCCTCCTGCAGATTGTGTCACTGTGGCGTTGCTAATTAGGTGTGAGATTATAAACTGTTGAATTTAAAACCGTTTGTCAAGATTTTGTTTACAAGGAAACGGCTTTTGGTTTAAATGTCTTTTTATCCATTTGTTGTGCACAATATTGTGCAGGCACTTTGTTGCCATGGAAACACTGATGTGCTGTACTCCAGTCAGTGAGTCCATGAATTAAGCACAGCACCAAAATAAGGCTTTTTCCCCAAAGAACGAGATGTTTCAACACATTAAGCTCAGTGAAAAATGATGTAACCAGGATGTTTACTGAATAGCCTCAATCAAAGATAGAGTTATAAATAAATGTACTAATATATCTTAAAGACGGAGCTACGTGTGTGCTTGTAATGCATAAGCCATATCTGGCAGAATTCCACACTGACATAAGCTGCTGGCATGATATCTTGGTCTGTTAACTGGCGAAAGCACGTGTCACTTGGCGAATCCAAATCTTTGATCCCGCCGAGTTTGAAAGACGAACTGGAAACGCAGCAAGACAAAGAAACCCCACGATGGAAAAAAATGAAAAGATGGCATGAAAGACACACAACTGCAGGACGGGGAAAGCTTGAGGATGTGTTACCCTTGAGAAAGCAAGCTCGCTTCTGTTGCCATGGCAATGGAGCTTATTAGGTAACTGTGTTGCCATGGCACGTGTCTCCGCGGTGATGCAGACCTGACCACACCCACCAACACCTCACCAGCTGTGAGGAGCAGGGAGGCTTTATTACTGGCTGAGTGTCAGTGTTGGGAACAGAGACTCTGCATGCGTGTGTGTGTGTCAGAGAGAGAGAGAGATCGCGTGCCTTCTGGTTTTTGCACCCAGACGTTTTTTTTTTGTTTTTTTCCTTTTCTCCAGGCTGCTAATTTTAGCCTACGTGATACAGTGCTGCATCCCCGTCAGCTCCACTGACCCATGACCCCTCTCCTTTTCAGGGGGGCGTCTCCTCTCCTGGGGCTGGAACGAACATGGAATGTGTGGAGACGGTTCGCAGACCGACGTCCCTCAGCCGCAGCTGGTTTCTGGGCTCAGACCTCTCCTCATTGGCTGTGGAGCCGGGCACTCTATGGCAGTGTGCACTGAGACAACTGGTGGTTTGAGACAAAACTCAGCACCGACTTCACTTCAGTAACGTCGGAGCTGCAACATTTATTCAGCTTGAGACAAACAGAGATGAGCAAAACAGAATGAGTTTGGGAATCAAAATGTTTCTGACTGATTTAGTGGCTTATTGGTGCTTTGCAAAGCCCACATCCAATTATTTGAAGTGCCTCTGAATATACAGTAACTTTCACCTTCTAATAGGCTACCTGAGCTCCTTGAAAAGGTCAGACTTCAAACTGCAGTTGTCATAAAGATTATTGTGCAGTTGGACACTGAGGCTGAGTTATGTTACATGTGGACAGAGGCCATCATTTCTCTGACCAGCCCATCACTTTGATGGACAAGCTTGGGGCCGATGGGTTTGCATGACACAACCATGCCTGTGGCTCCTGGTCCACCTGCCATGTTTGTCTTCCTGAATGAAGCCGTTATGGATCCTGTGAGGGATGGGCTAGCCTGGTTCTATAGCTTCATCTTCCCGTGTCAGCAGTTTTATTGCTGTGATCTTGAGTGTCAGGAGGCAGTCAATCTCTGCACTTCATACTGAAAACCTCTCGGCCATCTCGTGATTTACCACTTACACAAACAGTACAGTTGGACTGCCCATCAAGAATTTATACTCTTGTCAGTCTCCGCCACATTCTCTGATGTTATGTTTGTCTCCTTTGCACCATTTTCAGACTGTATACTTAATTAATCCCTCTTGGGGGAAATTTGTCCGCTGCATTTGACCCATCTTACATATTTATAAGCTGTGGGGTCCGCAGTGCAGCACCCGGGGACCAACTGCAGGTCTGAAGCCTGTACTGTAGTCAAGGGCAATGGCAGGACTCAGAATGGCTCTTATATGACATTTGTGCAATTTAATAACTTTATTATTTAAAAGTTTTATTTTATGCTAATGGTTTATGCAAATAAATATGAAAAAAAACCCTGTATAACTGAAATTATGCATTAATGGAAGTCAAATTAACCGTTTACCTGGATTAGTTTGAAAAAATAAATCGACACTCGTTGAAAAATGATAATTTCTGTGTTTTTTTTATTTATCACTATTTATTGTACAAGCCTGAACTGGATTGGTCAAAAAAGACACAAAAAAATCCCTAAACAACAAACCAATCAAAACGATCACTGAACACCTTATTGAGATAACTAACCACAAAATACAGTGTTCAAAACACACACTCTGACGTCTCACTGATCGGCACACATTAGTTGCCTCTTAGTTGTGTTACTGATTCCGTTTAATGATAACAGCTGTCGTTTGTTTGTTTTTTTTGTCTTTTTTAATTCCGTGTCGGACAATGAGCAGCACACTGTCCCCCCATTTGTGCTCAGCTCTATTGGCAGATTCAGATCTGCTGTACTCGACTGCACACAGATCTCAGTAGGTTGTTGGCAGTGTGTTTGCAGTTGTTTGGTAAAAAGTTGGTCCCTTTTCACTAACTTTTCTACACAAACAATGAAGTATACAGTAGAATGGCTCTCCTTTCTGTTTTTAAAAAGGGTATGCTCATTGCTTGCCTTTAGATGCTGATTCATACGGGGGTCCTCATTGTATCTGTGTGCTTTTTGAGTACTGAACTGATGCTTGTTTTCAATGGCTGGTGACTAAATTGAAATAAAATGTACATTAATTCATCATGTCAGTTATGCTATACCAACATGATGAATGGTAAGAATAATTTGCATAACAGAGGCACTTGTCCAGTATGATGTTAATGATGTTTGGGCGTTGGTTGATATGAGTGCAGAAAAAGAAATCCAATTCTACACGATTGTCAATGAAAGTATACTACAGAATAATTCATGTGTGAGCTGTGATATTGTGCGTTAATGTATTCTATATATACGCTGTCTTTAACGTGCAGTTACGTAGCAAGATGTATCAACATTTAATTAATGTTGAATATCTGTGATTCCTATATAAGATTGGCTAATCCAAATAACTTATTTTGACAATTCCTAACAGCTCACTTTACTGTTTTAATGCCTCGTTAATTCAAGGTAAGAGTGGTGTTTTCTTTTTCTTTTTTAAGTACCTTTTTATTTCTTCTCTTTTTTTGTGGATGTTATCTCTTTGATGCCTGGAAACATTTCAAAGGAATGTTAAAGGTCCACTGGTGCAAAACAGTGCAAAAGTCTACAAAGATGTGACCATGACAGTGCAAAGTTTAAGTTTTTGTTTTCAACTGTTTAGTCTGGCTGACATGACAAGTGACAGGTTTTTGCTCGGAGTGGGTGAGCGGGAGATTTAAAATCGGAGCAACATTTTTTTTTTTTTTTTTTTTTTCTTTCAACAGTGGAAGCACACAAATATTTGATGATCACTCAAAAACATTGGTACACACAACTTCAGCACACAAAAAGCGTATTTACAGCACTGGCACACACCAAAAATAGGCACACAAATTACAACACAGTAACAGATACTGAGCTACATAAGGCTTGACAACAAAACTTCCTCAGTGCTACATCTATGCTGAGTTTGTGATGTACAGGTTGTCACTGTCACACCCATTTAAAAATACTAAGTAATACACACAACAATGCTACAGCACTATCAGGTGGGTGATGGGCCGTTATGGGTCATACACATAGTGGTTGGTACACCATGGTTCATAACACAAACTGACTCTGTTGGTTGTCTGCTCCGGTGCTGTCGCTGGGTCTCTATAAACATATAAAAAAACAATAACAAAAATAAATTATTACACAAATTATGTATAATGGTGGAAATGATGGCGGTGATGGATGCCCCTGAGGTGCAGGGAGAGGTGAGAAATGACACACTAGCTTGGAGAGTAAAGAAAATGTGCTCCGTTAGTTCCTCATGGTAAATGGCAGGTTTACCATGTATTTCCCATGCGTAGCCAAGGCGTCAGACAACGATGTACTGTCTGTGTGCAGAGGCTGAACTCTGAGTCGGTTAATAAACATGCCCGATCATGCTGCGTTTTACAGGTTGATGTACAGTAGATCAGTCATTGTCATGCGGTAGTAAACTCTACGTCATGCTCTCACAGTCATCTCGGATTTTTTTTAATGCTCTCTTTGACCCGGACACAGGTAGACGGGGTCAAACAGCAGTTGGAAGCACTAGCCGTAAGCTAGTGGGAAAGTAAAGATGTATGTATGCATGTGCTGTTGAAGAAAAACGGAGTCTAAACACTCGTTGTGTATAAAATTTATTTCATGCAAGGACTTATATTTACATATTTTATTTGAATACTTTTCTGTTGCATAAATGTAAAATACATGCATTTACCTTTCCCCAAGTAGACCCACATCCCATACTGTGTCGTATTGTACTTTTTTTTTTTTTCCACTTGAATTGCATGAGCATATAATTCACCTGCATCTCTTCACATGAAATCTTCACAAGGTTTTTTTTCTTTTTTAAATATATAATATAACGTCCATTAATTACCACAAGAGACATGACTAGAAACGTAAAACTCTGCTCATTCAGAATAAAAACAAAACTTAGATGAGTTGCTATACTTATATCCTCTTCTAGAAATTAACATTTCTGATTGGTCAATGTAAAATTTGTTAAAGTGCCCTGAAATAATTGTGCATAATTATAGGGATGGCATCAATACATGTAACAGTAACAGTATTGATGTTTTAAATCAATAGACATACATACTGCAGGAGTCATCGTGACATCTCTGGTTGATCGTAACTCAATATATTTTGGCTCTGTAGAGTTGCCTGGTCCCCTTTAACAATAATTTGTGCTTTATCATACAAAAATTTCTTGAGATGGGGACTATAAAGTCAGTATGTTCGGTTGTTATTTCCTGCTTGGAGCTATGTACCCCTCTAAAGGTTAAATCCTGGTATGAATCGGACGGTGTAACAACAACCAAGAGGGTGCTTTTACTGTGATCGAGGGTACGAGGGTGGTGCAAAAGGTAAGGTGCACCCTATAAAATAAAGCTTTCATTACACTGTTATGAGCATGGTATAAAGTGTATTGATGCTACACTGGGAGCACTTATGTTGTATCATGTCAATTTATTACTCACGTTTACTTTGCCTCACCAGGTACGAAGGCACCGTTGTTTTATAATTCATGAGTCTTGCCTTAATTTAGGCATGACAGCAGTAATAGAAGTTGCTGCAGACTACTACTTAAAAACCACCAGTAAATATATTTGTATAAAAACTATTTATGCTCATAACAGCATTAGTTGGCTTTATGACAGATTGTTCAAGTTAAATCACACTACTTTAGTGGGAGGCCCCAGTCAAATAAATACAAGAAAATAAATATATGAATTTGGGGAAAGGCAAAGAATGGCAGCTACATAAAAATCTCTGCTATGACTGAGTCTCTTGTAAAGCTGTCTCAAAATGCATAAAAAATGACAAAGCTTTAGAAGCTTTTGAAAGAAAAAGTTAGTTTTTTTCTTACAGGTACTGCGATACAGTTAGCTTCTTAGCTTGTTGAACATAATTTCTCATGCAGTTCATGCAAATGAACAAACAGTTTTAGTTCTGTTGACATTAGATGTAATCATTAGTAGTATCATAGGAATTGTCATCATCTCCATATTGCATTGGACATCATGAACATCATGTTCAAAAGTGTTTTTTTTTTTTTTTTTTTTAAATGGCCACTCAGATAACATTGAGTCTCGTCTGGATTGCACTTTCAGAATGATAACGTCTCTACTTTGCAACGTACAAAGCACTTAAGAGGAGTTTCCTTAACAGCTGGCAATGATACCTGTCGGATATGTTTAAAAGCCATGTATTGTTAATGACCAGCATATTATTAGCAGGGGTTACATCTTATGAAAATTTCTTTCACAGAATTGTAAAAAGCAGATGAGATAAAAGTTACTGGCAGAAGAGTATGTGAGATCAAAAGCAACAGAGCAACAGGCAATGATGTAAACACAAGGAAAGAGTGGGGTTAGCCTGTGGTAGAAGTAGAACAGTGCTTTGTCTACAACTGAGGTGACCCATGCAGAGTGGCATGTGCCAATGTTTTCTAGTGTTGGATATGATGACACACCCAAGGAGAACACTTGGGTAGCTTGAGTATTAGCACAGTTAATACAGTTTTTTCTTCAGAAAAATAAAGAAATAAAAATGGAAAAAAGCAGGAGCGAAGGCAAGTGTAAAAGCAAAATCTGACAGGAAAAGATAAGAAGGAGAAGTGTGGACTGGCCTTCCAATGGCATTGTGTCTGCTACTCAACCATGCTACATAATGGATGGGATGGGAGAATGTGAGTGCTGCATTAGACAGGGTGGGCTGCAGGGCAGGGCGGACACTGAGGACACTCCAGAGGCATCCCCGCTCATGCCAGACATGCTGTTAAGGCTCCAAGGCTTTTCATAACCTTCAGTTGAAAAACAGAGAACGTTCTGAGTACACTGCAGCACTGAATCCATGACAAAATCTTTTGGTGTTCTCACTGGTAATACTACACCTGTTGCTTTCTTGTTTTTGTCTCCAAAGAAACAGGTCAACACAGACTTGAGACAGATTATTATTCTCCATGCATTGAGTGCATCAGGAGTACAACAGCATGCACCGGGTGGTACTGGAATGGTTTGGAGTATAACACTATAAAAGACTCGAAAAGGTAGGCACCTCAGGCAGGGAATGTATTCTCAGCTACAGGTAGAATTTCATACTGTACGCCATTTACTGCTGATGTGCTGGCTGCACACACAGCTGGAAACTAAAGTGACTTTCTTAGAGGAATGTTTAGTAGATTCATATTAAATAACTAAGCAAAAAGGGTTTAACCCTGATATTAAAGTGTAAAAATCACTAAATTAGAATTTGGCTCTTTATAATATTGATGAAAAAACTTGATATTAGCCTTCTTCCATCTGTGTTGTGCTCCTTCACCATACTGATAGCACCCATCAGCAAGACACTTCATGCACCGTTATGGTCAAGAGCAATGCACTCATAAGTCAGGATCCTGCATGGTATTTATCATTAAAACACATATACATACATGGTACGCACATAGCACATAGTACTTTCTTAGGCATGTAAGACAACACATTCTAGATAATATAAATCTCGAAAATAGCTTTCTTACTTGTAAATAAATAGGGGTATTACATTATGCATGGTATCAAAAAATATATTGTGTAAATGTGGACAATTATTATTGACATTTGTGGTGATTGTGCTTGGCCTGAACAGATGTTTTTGTGACTTGGAATATATACATTTTCCAAAGGGATGATTGAGGAAAGAGCAGCTGCTGTGAAAGTGTGTGCAGCCTGTAATAAGAGGTTTGTAGTTGTGTGCGTGAGTGTGTGTTAGTGTGTGTCTGTGAAGAACTGAGGTGTAACACTCCGCAAAGAGGAGAAAAAAGAGCGTGTCCTGTCTACAGGGTGTTAGTGTCTTACAGGGGCCTGTGATTGGCTGTTACTGTACGTACCCCTCCTCACTCTGCCCCCTGTGTGGTTGGGGCGTTCAGCTGTGGTGACCAGGAAGCAGGGCCGCTCTCTCTCGCTGGGGCTGAAGATTTCCTCCGGAGATATGGCCTGGTCTATATGAGGGCAATCTTCGTTGGCCAGAGCTGCGTTAGCTGCCTCACCGTTCAGCTTGGAATCTTATAAGAAAACAATAACGGAAAGAAAAGAAAAACAAGGGGGAAAAAAACCTGCTTTCATATCCCAGCTTTTTCAGAATTTAAGCGCTGTTGTTTTTAATATATCTTCAGTTTTCACACTCTATGACCTGAATGCACAGAGGGATTAACTCGTACAATAATACTGTTTAGTGGCTCTCTAATGTTTGCCTTGCACTTTCCCCATGCACTCCGTTGTTCAGTTTTTGAGCGCACACCATATCAAAGGTCAATATATCTTTGAATGCAAGATGAAATCAAGTGACTCCAGTGTCTCCTTACATGTTCTTAACATTACAAATACGGGATGATTACAGACTCTCAGTTAGTCTTAAGAGAGAGGAGGAGTGAATCACTGCATTAAGGAGTGTAAAATCAATAGCAGGATTACTCACGGTCTGCCTCAATCTCTCTATTCTCCTATCCAGAGTAAAATATGCTTTTCATCACATATTTTATTGATTGTTTTCAGTGGGAAACGCTTTTGTTTAATCTCATGCCTGAATCATCAGCTGATTGAAGTGTGGGAACAGACAAACAATGAAACAGCTGAAAAGTGATCCTGCTGCTTTAGGAGGACAGATAAGTGATGAGACAACAATACATCAGAGTATATATCGTGTTTGTTTCTTACCTTGAAACTTTATCTCGAAAACGTCGTCATGGGCCAATGGGCTCTGAGGTTGGGAGCTGATGCTTGACTTACAGAAGTTTGGAGAACCTGGTTGGGGTGCCCGAGGGATATGCCTATTTTTTTTCTTTGGTAGTTTCTGTTTTGCCATGGCCAACGAGTAATACATTCCAAAGTTGTTAACAATCACAGGAACGGGCATGGCGATGGTCAGCACACCTGCTAGGGCGCACAGCGCTCCGACCAGCATACCAGAGGTTGTCTGAGGGTACATGTCTCCATAGCCGAGGGTCGTCATGGTCACCACAGCCCACCAGAATCCGATCGGGATGTTCTTGAAGTGCGTGTGCTCACTGGCTCGAGGGTCGTTGGGGTTGGCTCCAATCCGTTCAGCGTAATAGATCATTGTAGCAAAGATGAGGACACCGAGAGCGAGGAAGATGATGAGGAGCAGGAACTCATTGGTGCTGGCCCTCAACGTGTGGCCCAGCACCCTCAGTCCCACAAAGTGACGGGTCAGCTTGAAGATACGCAGGATCCGCACAAAGCGGACGACTCTCAGGAAACCCAGCACGTCCTTAGCTGCCTTGGAAGAGAGCCCGCTGAGGCCGACCTCTAGGTAGAAGGGCAGGATTGCCACAAAGTCGATGATGTTCAGGGCGTTCCGAATGAAGTCAAATTTATTTGGGCAGAAAGTTATTCGCATTAGAAATTCAAACGTGAACCACACCACACAAACGCCTTCAATGTAGGTGAGGTAGAGCGCAGTCTTAGTCTCCTGGTAGGTGTGCTCCACTGTGATGTTGTCCACCACCTCGTGCTCAGTGCGGTTGACGATGGGGTTGAAGGCCTCGTGGGTCTCCAGACAGAAGGTGGTGATGGACACCAGAATAAAGAACAGCGAGGCCAGAGCCACCCACTGAGCAGGAAATATACGGACGATGCAGAAGAAGAAAAAGAGGGGAGAGAGGAGGGAGACGGTGGGCAGGGGGAAGAAGGACAGAGACACACAGTAATTCATGCAATGTAATCAAGCTTGACAGGCCAGCATCAATTCTTAGCACGACACAATGCAATTCAATCTATTATCTGAGACAGTGGTTTGACAGTGACAGTGGCATTGACACACCCCCCATCCCCCTTCCCCGCTCTCTGCTGCCTATGTGTCTTGATTCAGAAGTGTCATTGTACAAGGGACAATCAATGCAAGCTCGCCGTTCTTGCTTCTCTTCCTCCTGCCACAACTCAAGGTCATCAAGGGTATGCTACTTGCAGAATTACAAAAAGCGAACAGCGGGAGCAGCAGTTGCGACATTAGTGTCAACCGCCGTGACTAAATTTAGCTGGGGCTCTTCCCTTCAGCACCAACACTAGAGCCGGTCTTCCCTACACAAGGTCATGCCGTCCAGATGAACAACTCTTGGGAATTGTACTGAGCTGAGAGGCTCGCTGAGATGAGGACAGAAACCTATATTTCCCTTAATGGCATAAGTGTACTTTAGCCTTCATTATGTATTGATTAGATGATCACATTTCATCACATTTAGGCTCTGCTATTTCTGATACATACTACATGGGTGTAACAGATACGGTATTCTCTCCTGAGTATTGATTTAATCCGTGGCCACGTTATCTTCCTTTCATCATACTTTACTGGTTTGCTGTATGTTACAGCTCATGTACTTTACTGTAGTTTTAATGGAGTTAAAAACAGCTATATCTTCCATGGGAATCTGAAGTCAGTAGATCAAAGATGGTGGACAAAGGCAGACAGGAAGAGTGGATAGCTACTTAACCATCACCATGAATCACAAAAGTTGGATCAATAGCAGTTTGTCCATGCATGAAGATGTCTTTATGAGAGTAAGTGAGGCTCAGACTAATGCGCAGCATCGTTAAGCAGCTGGGAGGAGAAGTGAATGGCATCGAGGAGGACATGTCTGGGCATGAGGAGGTCTGACATATATTCCACTGAGCAAAGGAAACGCAGCATCTTAGTCAGTCGAGTCCGTTCACAGTGTGTCACTAAGGCGTGCAGGCAGCACGAGATGGAAAACAGGCCCTCGTCATATCATCTCATCACTGGCAATTCATCGCATTGCGCTGAGGAAATCACTGCTGCTTATGAATGTCTGCTTCCCATCTATGTTAGTATGATGGTCTGGATGGAAACTGTGTGATAGCGGAGACTACAGCGCACTGACTGCCCTCTCTCACGGGCTATCCTCTTTGCTCACTGAGACAACTCACACTGAACAAAGAGGCCACACCAGTTTTGATGAAGATGGAGATCTGTTGTAATTCACACATTTTACAATGGCTGTGAATGGTTTTCTGGGTTTTTTTACTCTCTTTAAATTCTGTATGAAATATCCATCTTTTGAATATACAAATAGAGTGGACAAAAGGAACACCTGACATTTTAATGCAGTCAAATACAAAAGGAAAGCTAATGTTCAGCCTTTGTTGGAGTGAGAGAGAATTTGTGTCAACTTCTGAGGCATTAGTACAGAGTACAGTATGTGGTGTTGTTGTATTGGATTGCGTAATATTGTTTTGTCCACCCCCTCTACAGTATGTACTGCACAAAATAACAAGTTCAACCTAGATCGAAAACTATCCAGTTCAGCCACACAGACTGGAACCAGCTGGATTATGCAAAGCAGGCAAGTGGCCTGTGGAGCTTCAGGGGCCCCAAAAACCATCGATAGATTTAGTATTTTAATGATTAGAGAATTAGTTCGGAGGTTTCGTGTCTAAATCTACATGGTGCATATTCCTGAATAAGATGAACTAAAATTTCCTCAAACACACGGCTAATTTTTTCTCAGGGACATTCTCATAAGTTAACCTGGCTCTGTCAATGCATTGCCGGTGCAGTATGAACAGATATTTTTGACAATTTAGGTATACAATAGAGCTAAAACAGTTATGTAAACAATTTTGATAATCTCATACGTTTTTTATAGCAAAAAACGTCCTCAAATCATCTGGTTTCAGCTTCTAAGATGAGAATGATTTCTGGCTTTCTTAGTTTTCTCTGATTGTAAACTGAATCTCTGAGTTTTGGACAGTTCGTCAGACAAAACAAACTGTTTGAACACATCAACTCAGGCTTTAGAGAGTCATGTTGCGCATTTTTTCACCATTTTCTGTTCCAAATATATTATTCAGCCAGTCCAGAAAATAATTGTCAGATATCTTGATGAAGAAAACTGTCCTTAGTTGCTGTCCTCATTGACAGCTGCTCTTGTCATTTTGTCCAGCCTACAGTATGTACATTAGTCAGCAAGAGAGTTGAAAAACAAACATCACCATCACTGCTTCGGTGTGATAACGCCTCATTCTTATAAGCCACTCTCATGACTGCTGATGCCTCCTGACACACTGGCTCTCTCAGCCCTCCGAACATCCCACCCTTCAAACTGTTAAACAAACGCTGCATCCTATCAGATCACCTCTTATGGCAAATTATGTGTCTTTGTGACAGTTAGGAACAGTGTGGCCTGGAGGGAGGGTGACAGGCGAAGATTGTTTGCTCCTTATTGGCTAATTCTCACTGTTGCTGGCAAACCACAGGCCTACAGTGATATGCAGTGACAAGGGTTTTCCACTGATGTATCCACTGTGAATAGAGGCTGTAATTAACTCTGAGGCTCAGTTCTAATTAATCTTCTTGCCAGTCTTAGTGGAGCGCTGTCAATCCTCGCTCTCTGCTTTGTCTTGCTCACTGACAAATGTAGAACACATCTGAGGAGTTTTCTGGTTTGGGAAATCTCCCTCCATGCAGAAGGTGAAATCTGAAGTGTGTGTGTGTGTGTTTGTGTGGTGGTTGTTAAACCACTTTCACTAATGCTTGCTGTAAGAGTGAGAACGTGTCAATACAGTTTACACTTACTGGATGGGGCCTGATAAATAATTACACCAATCAGTCCACTACAGCTGTTAAACCAGCATGCAGCACAGCGGTCAAAAAACAGAAAAATCAGGAGGTGTAAAGTCATTTTCATTGTCACCATCTAGAGGCATTGCGCCCAGATGGAAAAGTGCCCATAACAAACCAAAAATGTCACCTCTAACAACAACCTAGTTTTTGTCTGGAGGTCTGCCACTAAAATTCTGGTGGTGCCAAAGATCTGGTTTCCTAATGTGTAGCTGACCCATTTAACCAAAGAGCCAGGCAGCCCAGGGATCCTTGTGTCCTGGAAATATCAATCCAAAGACCTGTGAGAGTCACAGTGAGTTTCTTTATCCCCTCCTGCGAGATGGAGCAGGGTGGGAGTGATGATCAGCATGTAAATGATTTTGACAGATGACCTCTTTGGTTGATTTTTTTTTCCCCCTCTCCTACTTTTCTGTACAGTCACATCCCTGCTGTGGAGACCCGTGGGAGGGCAATTTCAAGGTCATCAGGAGCCTCTCTAAACATCCCAGATCCATCAATCTTTGTTTCACCATCAAGGCAGATCCACCACTAACTTTCTGCTCATGCAGCTTTGACTGTTTCAAACCAGCAATGAGACACAAAAAGGCCAGAATGTGCTTCTGATAGGTGTCAAATCTAAAGTTCAATAGACAGAACAAAGCAATGGCAAACATCGCAGATATGAAAGCAACTCACCCTTGCATATTTAGAGGAGTAAGGGTCCTCGAACAGGGCCCAAACACGTTTCTGCCAGCGGCTCCACAGGCTCCCGCTCCTGGCATCATGAGTGTCTCCATGCGCCAACCGCCTTGTCATTTCATCCACATCATCCTCAGCATGCTCCAGCTCTGGCTCCTGATCCTCGTTCGCCAAGTCTAACAGGCCCCCCCCGCCGAAACTATCAAGGGCCTCCTCTGCCTCCCGGTGCTGGCGATAGGTCATCCAGCAGCATGGCTCCACGTCTGTCTCATCAATGCCCCAGAAGGCCAGTTCCTCCTCATAGAGGGGCCCGCAGACATCAGCCGGGCAGTGCAGTTTACCTGTCCTGTAGTAATTAAGGATATGTGCAAACACGCCGGGGTGGCGGTCGAAGAAGAATTCCTCGATTTTGGCATCATAGTCAAAGTGGTTGGGTGCATCAGGCTCGGCCAGCCAGGACAAGCGAGTGCCAGGTAGGGTGCGCAGGGTGCTGCGGTATGTCTGATGTCTGATCCCTCCCACGTTTATCACAATGCGATCCTTGTCGTCGCTCAGGCCCATTGCGTCCCCTAGGCATTTCTCCAATAAGTGCCCTTCATCGCAAAGGTAAGCCTAGGCGCGCCGTGCGACCATGCACATCAGGGATCAGACTGAGGGAAACAATAATTCTTCAATTAAGGGAAGCAGCGCACGAAGCAACCTGTCGTTCCTCACCACCTATGAAAGAAATGCTTGACACGCACCAGGCTACATCCCCACTACACGCTGTATTTTCTAGCAGCGCCTGCCATGCAACTGGAGGATCAGAAGCGCGTATAGCTGCCAGACGCACCGGAGGGTATAGAATCGAAATCCAAAATGATTGCAGCCAATGACATTACATTAAGAATGGACGTCACATCGTCGGTAAATCCAAGATGTCGAGATTAATGGACAGACGCTGGCAATCCCCCTCCCCTCCTCCTCCAGCAGAATAAACCCAGCTCATTGGACTACACAAGTTGCGGTGATTGATCAGATCGGTCCTGAGCAGGTTTGTGACTTTCACAGCAAGGTGACTGCGGTGGTGCTGAGCGGACAGCGCCTGTCCGGCAGCTCCCGATGGAGGCTCGGCGCTGCTCCCGTGGCTGCCTACAGACCCACTCACCTCCTTCACACCGACGCTCAGCCCGCTTCTCCTCTTCCTCCTCTTCCTCCTCCTCCTCCTCTGCGTTTACCGACGCACCGACACCGAACAGCAGGTCTTTGTCTCCGCAGAGAGACGCACTCCTGCTCAGGAACTTTCCCTTTCATTCATGCATCATTGTGAAGAAAAACATCCGCAGTCTAATGCTGCTTTCTGTGCTGCGTGGTCGTGGGGGGGAGAGAACATAGAAAATAAAATCAGAGATGAGAGGGCGACAGTCCTCTTCAGAAAAGCGGCCAAACTGCCTGTTATCCACACCGTGCCCAGCTCTCCTCTCAGATCAGATGGAGCATGCCCAGTGAGGGACCCCGCATTTGTTTAAACGCGCTGTCAAGTTCTCCAATTAGTGCTGCTCAAGTTGCCATTTTTCTTCTCCCCTCTCACTTAACGTCGTGGCTCGGAGGGTTGTGGTCGGTCAGCTGCTGGGGGTGATGGTGGTGTAACGGGGTGGAGATGTATGGGAGGAGGTGTCATCGTCTTTACGCACAGGAGAAGGTGTGACCCTGGAGTTATGAACGCGCAGATCCGCCCATAACATCAAACAGAGTGATGATCGATCATACACTTTCTTATAGATCCGTGATTTACTGGGTGCTAATCGGCTTGTTTACGGCCTGCATGACCGTGTGACACGGCGTCGATGTTTTAAAATCAGAGTTGGGAGAATTACATGTTTTTTTGCGCAACTCTTTGTGCTGAACTTGATGTGTGTAATAATTGGCCTCCGCCTGTGTTTCATGTGCCAGCAGAGGGCACCAGTGCTCCCTGCAAAGAGGGTAATTATGGGTCCCTTTTATTTTGTTTTGTATGTTTCTCCGTTCATGTGAAAAGCTTAAATATATGGAGAATGAGGCCATAAGTTAAAAAGCAAATGCTTAGTTTTTGATGCGCATCCAGATCCAGGATGAAGGATTTAACATCAATATGGTTATAGCTTTTTTTTTCCCCCACCATAAACAGAATTATTGCAAAAGTGAAAATATAGATGACAGGAAATCTTAACATCATGTGCATTTTGATGCAGCTTTCTGTCATGTTTTATTAAGATAGTCGAGTGTTTTCCTCCTTTCGTTCGGCTCACTTGTCTCAGATAAAACGTGGTAACGCTCCTGAGCTTGCTCTACATTTCTTCTGACCACAATAACACAGTTTCAAAGTTGCGGAGCAACAGAGAAGTAGGGCTCCCTGATTTTAGGGCCGCTTCAGTCGGTGGGCAGTTCTCCGTCTCGGTTTTCACTCCTGATTATAAAGGAGGAGTTTGCAGCACAGAGGCACTTACTGGCCTGAATAAAGTGAGTCCTCTGGCAGAGACTGTGTGATCCGGGACAGCAGACTGGCCTCACCGACTGTTTGATTTGAGCAAAAGGACGAGCTGATAAAAACTGTCAACATGGCTGTGGCGGGCTGCACGAAATGCATTAAATACATGTTGTTTTTCTTTAATTTTATTTTCTGGGTGAGTTGAACATATTTTACTCTGAAGTTGCTTTTGATGTTTGCTGCTTTCTTCAAACTTTCTCCTAATGTGTGATGCAGTAACAGCTGCACATTTACTCATCTGTGTGGCTCAGGGCTCAAAGCTGATCAATGATACATTTTGAGGGAGATCCACAGAGTTTCCCGCCTTGCTGTGTTAATTATGCTGCTGAGTCTGTGAGAAGGCAGAGCCACACACAAACTTGGCCAGGCAGGAGTGGAAATGTTCTTACCCTTCATCAACACTTATTTTCTGCATGGTCGAGCACCAGAGCAAGGTGGCTGGAGGGGAAGGAGAGAGGAGCACTTCAGGCTGGGTGGGCTTCAGTCTCCTCAGCCTTCTCACCGGGATAACACAGGCGATTTTCCTCCAGCATGTCTCACTTTAACTCTGCTTTAGATCCATCATTTGGTGAATCAACTCATGTTGATTGAGAAATCTGGAGTACTTGATTCACACAAAGTTGATGGATGGAAAATTGAATGCAAGTTTACTCAGTTATTGGATGGTTTCTTATTATTTTGAGGGGTCTTGTTCTAGTCAGATTGAACACACATGACGAAAGAGGTTTCTGGGGGAGGGGAGAGCGGTTTCCCCTCTGACATTTCCTTTGTTCCTACCTGGTCACCACCACTGTTTGCTGACTTTGAACCTTCAAAGAGCCCAGGAAAACGCCTCATCCGATGGTGCGCTTTTATTATTCCCTTATTGTACGTTCACCCCTCAGACTGAACTCTATTCCAGTCTGTCTTGTTTTCTGAAAAAGTCATTTCAGCTACAAGGAACCAGCCACAGTAGTTCAGCAGTCTAATGCTGCTGTCTGCCTTTTACACTTCATTACATCACAGCAGACTTCCTGCAGATGTGCCGTTCACTTTATGTGTTTACTTGTGGCCTTGCACAGTCAGTATTGGTGCCTTGTTTTTGAATTTCCACTCAGTTTGTTTGTACAGAGCAGTCATCTTTTTTTAGATGAGTGTAAGAATCACCATATCCTGGACACGCCGCACTTGATGGAGTGTTTCCTCTGTTGATTTTGCTTCTGTGTCTGTCATTGTGAAAACTGAGCCCTCTCTTCCTCATTTTGCTATTTTTCATGTCGAGAATTCAGTTTCCTGCTTCTTGGAGAACAATGGAGTGCAGTCACGGCCCTATATATGCAGATATCTTGATATGAACATAAAGAAAAAGAGCGTCAGCACATGAACAATAAGTTCCTCAGAATCTGATCCTTCAGCAGTTATTTTCCACCAGCTTTTATATAATAACTCTTTTATGATGGGATTTGTGCCTTAGATCAACAGGGTTAAAGCTGAGTTGGCTTAAAACAGTGTTGTGAGGACATGGCCAGTGCTGTGGTCACTAAGGTGTCAGGATGTCCGCTCATCACTTCTCTTAAGGGGCAGTGCGCAGTTCACTGACTCACGGATGACACGCACACAGAGAAACATTTGCACAGAGGCTTGAACATTGATTTTGTCACAGGAGAGTTGAGCCCCTGAGGTCACAGCACTCTTGTCATGCCACCATATAAAAAGACTTAATAACTACAGGTTTTTAATATTCATGCTAACATCTCTCTTGAATATCGTTTTAAATGAATCTGGTCCTCCCCACTGTTTCACCAAAGTAAAGAAGGAATGAAATAATAAAACCTTTTCCTCTTCTGGACAGCTGGCCGGAGGTGTGATCTTGGGAGTGGCCCTGTGGCTCCGCCATGACAGTCAAACCAGCAACCTCCTCATACTTCAGTTTGAAGGCCATCAGGCACCAAGCACCTTCTACATCAGTGAGTATACACCATCAATAGTAGCTTCACAGAAACACCAGTGGTTAAGTAGTATAAAAAGGGAAACATTCACATTTTTACTTGCAGATTTTTGTTTGTATCATCACTATTATATAGGTTATTATTATCCACTTCCTGTAAGTTGCTCGATCATCTTGCATCCCACATGTCCTGATAAGCGTACGTCCTCCACATCGTCCTCGAGGCTCCACTCATTCTTCCTCTCGCCCTCGCTTGAATTCTGTCCTCATTCCTCATTCTCCACATGACAGGAAGCTCCTTGCTAACAAAGCGATGAACAATCACTAATTTACAGAAATACCTGTCTTTCACAATAAGCTGGAACCATGTGAGTAATGTCCTGAAATAGAAGGAGCGGTGTGACCTCTAAGAAAAGAGCAGGAAACAGGATCTGCGTAAATCCGCAGCGGGACTTAAGAGTGACACAGCCGGCTTCTACACCTCAGTGTTTTTACCCAGCTGTCACTCTTACGTCGATGACCGTAGGTGATGTTCTCTATCTCCGATAAATATACGTGTTTATGACTTCAATAAGTGCCTGGCTCAAGGTTCTTTCAAGAGAGAGGCCAGATGCTTCAGACAGATGTTGAGACACATGTGGCCTCTGAGAGACTAACTAACGTGGCGCACCAATAAAGCCATCATGTGCTTTCTCTCGCACTTTTAAGTATTGGATCCATAGAAGTTTTCAAGAGTTTGTATTAATGCAGTAGCCTACAGCACATTCTCTGTGTATCTGAGGAATACGAGCCTCAGTTTGAGCTCACCACATGAACTACAGCCATAAATCATCATCATGTCTCCTTCCCTGCCCTCAGCACTCCACAGATTGGCCCTAAAACCTGCAATACATGATATGATTTAAGCATTTCAAAGGTCCATCATCTGGGTTTGTTGTGGTGGTGAACTCTAGTGAGCCCACTAATTTACATTTGGGCTCCTGCTGCTCTCCCATACTTACCCCTTAGTAAGTATACAGAGTGAATACAAACCCATGCTTTTTATAGAGAGAAGGCACACTCGTGATTTTAAAGGCAGGGCGGCAAGAGAGGCCCACCCAAGCGAGATCAAGGGAATGTTTCTTTTTTTTTTCCCCTCTCTTGAACATACGCCCTTGCATAATTCAAATAACCTTGTACATCTGCACATTACCCCTCAAATTAGAGTTTGGAGTGGATGTTTTTAGCATGCTGGCACACCAAACTGGTATTTATGTGAGGCTGGAAATACACATTCTCCTACCTCTTAACCAGTGCATGAAATCATTATTGGTGGCAGTTGTCAGTAGTCTGGTCTGGTTGGTGCTACAGCCTCTCGTACTGCAGGAGATACATTAAGTGCGATAGATTTTGTCACACAAGATGTTTCAGTTGCTTTACACAGTATGTATAATGCAGATATAAAGTAGCTTTTCTGCATTATTTCATAACTGAAATAAATGAACAAGAAGGTTGCATTGTGAGTAAGCGAGCTATAAAGGAAGGGGCATTGAATATTAATATAAAACTGCATGTTTATATCATTCTATACAAAGAGAACGCACTTCTCTGAAGCCTCACAGCTACTGAAACCTGCCTTGTTGATACCAAATCTGCTTTGTCTAAACAGGAAATTTCTCCCACATGAAAATGGCAACAAACAAAGATCTTTTGGTCTGTGAATAAATGAGAAAGTGCTGCTTTCTACTGGTACTCTTTAACAGACAGTTCAACTGCACTCATTGAAACTCTTCAACTATCACCCGTTTTCTACTGATTTCTACTGTTTGACTTGGACTTAAACTACTTTAACTGGCACGTAAAGGAATTGTTCCACATTTTGGGAAATGTGCAAATTAACTTTCTTGCCGAGAGTTAAATAAGAAAATCAATACCAATTTCACGCCTGTATAGTAAATATGAAACTATAGCCAGGAGATGCTTAGCTTAGCTTAACTTAGCTTAGCTTAGCATAAAAAGCAGTTTTTTTTTATAGTTTTCACACAAGGGTAAACAGTTAGCATGGCTCTGGCAACAAATTCTGCCTATCAGCACATCTACAGCCTGAGTGCTTCGCTAAGCTAACAGGTTAGTACTTAACACACAGAAATGAGAATGGTATCCGTATGGGAACAGACGGCTAGCTTAGCTTAGCTTAGCATAAATGACTGGAAATTACCATAGAGCTGTGCCCATTGTAACAAAGTCTGCCTTCCTGCACAAAGAGAGCTCACAAATGTTTTGACGACCATTGACGATAAGAAATAAGACATAACATGTTAATTAAAGAGCTCTAGAATATGTTAGCAGGTGGATTTTATCACCTTTGAACAGAGCCAGGTTGGCTGTTTCCCCTGTCTACAAAACTTAATGCCTCGCTACAATAACCACCTACTGGCTCCAGTTTCATGAGTAGCGTAAATACATGACAGTGGTATTTATCTCCTCAACGTTTGGCAGAACATTTTCTTAAGCATGTTTCCAAAAATGTTCCGTCAACCTGCTTTGACCGTTTTGAAGGTGGGCTACAAACATATTGTGTGACGTGAACTTAATCTTTCTAATACTCACTGCTGGAGATTAATTGCTAAAGATAAATTACATGTCTGCTCTGCCCCTTTAGCTCCAACTCTTTGTGTTAACAAGATGACAGGAGGAATGTTTAGAGCCTTTTTAATAATTTACTCCCACCCAATCATTTCATCATTTCATTTTAATTACAGTGGGATTGGCATCATTTCAGTTTACTGTTGTCATGCTCTGATAATGTGGACATGGCTTCACAGCTCTATTTTTTTTGATATACTGGATGAGAAAAAAAAAGGGAGAATTCCAAATGGGGCTTTCAGCTGGTCTTCACCTCCCCTTTTTCCCCTCTCTGGAGATTACTATGGGAGACAAGAAATAAATGAACTTCCCTGGTGGTATAAAATTGCCTGTCTCCCTCAAAGTCTCAATGGCCTTCAAACCTCAAAGGGTGTTGTCATAGTAATGGAAGGCAGTGGAAATAATGCCGGCTTTGCCGCATTGCAAACATCAAGTCCTGAAAGAGAAAGAGAGGAGGGAGAGAAAGAGGGGGGAGGATAAAGGAGGAGGGGTGCTGAGTTGAGGCAGAGAGAAAAAAGAGAGAGTGTGGATGTGAATATGCTGAAGGGTTGAAGCGTGATATGTGAGGTACAGTGTGAGGTGTTTGAGGCTTGCAGAGTCTCTTAGTGGATCTGTGTGTCCCTTTCAGAGCGCTCTGTCAAGCTACATTAGAGGCTGTGTGTGTTTTGTTCGCATGTGTGTAAGAATAGAAATCCCAGAAACAGGCTGCTCCCACATCGTCTTGCTAAAAGCAGTGGTGGAAGAAGTATTCACATCCTTTACTAGAGTAAAAGTACCAACACACAACTTTATATTTTGTCAGGTAGTTTATTTCAGTGGTTCCCAGACTCACTACAAAGGGTCACGAGATAAATCTGAGGGGTCATGAGATGGTTAATGTTGGAAAAAACGTGCCGGTCATAAATTTGTATTCATAGTTTGTACTTTTTAATCTTGTGAAATATTGGGGAATTTGACCTCTTTGATTCTTGAGCAATTATTTAAATGAAACCAAATGAGAAGTGAGGAAATCTTTATGTGGTGGGACGACCTCAGATACATTTGAAATATGAGAAGAGCTTTTTTTAAAGGGTCATGAGCCAGAACTGATGGGAACCACTGATCTAAACTGTATTTTATAATCAGAAAAGTAACCAGTAACTATAGCTCTCAGTTGAAAGGAAATGTAGAGAAGCTCAAGTATAAAATGCTCAACTAAATTACTAGGACCTCAAAATAGTTCCTGGATAAATGTGTCTGGTATATTTTCCACCACTTGCTAAAAGGATTTTAATTTGGGAGTTATGGACAGTTGTGAAGAAGAAGGGTGAAGATTTCTGTGGATCTGCTGAGATTATGACCTTAAACATGTTGAAAATGTATGTATATGTTTGTGTAACATAATTTTGGCACCATTTTGGCTGCAGATGGGGATATCTCAAAAGAAGAGATTCTGGTACTTTAGTGGACTAAAATTATTATTTACACATTATCACACAACAGTAAACCAATAATATAATAGTTTATACAATAATGTCTACTTCTACTACTTTTTACTATTTTAAATGAACTTTTCTGATAATACTTTACCACTTTTACTTTAAAAAGAGTCAAATTTTGAATGCAGGATGTTTACTTGTATTTGTATTGTGTAGTATTGCTACTTTTACTGTTTCCTACTTCAACTTTTTAATGAAGGAATCTGAATTTTTCTTTCCACTGTGTTTTTCCTCATCTTGAACAACCATTATCAGTTTAAGACTAGTGGCAGATGCATTAAAAGGAGTCTACATAAAATAGGGGGCCTGTTATGATACCTTTTATAGTCTCAAGATTCAGTTCACCTTCACTTGAACATTTTCTTTAAGCTGCATACAACATAAGCCAGACCTCTGCTGTAACTGGAGCTTTATTACTATTCATTGACTTTTTCCTGCTACTGGACTACCTGCACTGGAGCCTGTTGCACATTCCTGTTTGTCGTCAAAAGTTGTGGAAACTATATTTTTGTCATCAATGGTCATAAATAGATTTTTGATAATATTTTTTTCTTCTTTTTATATGAGTTGACTTACAAGGTGTGTGTGGTGTGTGTATGTGTGTGTGGCTGGTTGTTCACATGGTTTCCTGGGGAAGAATAATGCTCGGGGTCAGGGGTCAGTGTAAAGCGGGTTTTGTGGGGGTTGGGGGTGTCTGGAAGGCATTTCCTGGCCTGGCAGCTGAACAGCGTCAGCTCCTCCTCTCTCTCTCTCTCTCTCTCTCTCTCTCTCTCTCTCTCTCTCTCTCGGGATCTGGGAGCTGTTTATCTCCAGGATGTCAATAATGTCATGTCATCCTACAGGGAAGGCAAGAGAAACATTCAGGAAGTCCATTACCAAACAATGTATGGATCAATAAATGGGCAGCAGGCACACAGTAGTCTCACACTGCTGCCCCCAGGTGGTGGTGGAAGGACACAACACCTCCATGATGAACTACATTTCCTTAAACTCTTCGTTTCCTGTTGTGTGTGTGTTTCCAGGTGTGTACATACTGATAGCTGTCGGGGCTGTGATGATGCTTGTGGGCTTCCTCGGTTGTTACGGTGCCATTCAGGAATCTCAGTGTCTGCTGGGAACAGTGAGTTTCCCTCTTCTTGACATTTGTCCAGCAGGAACTGTTCTTGTATTTAAATGAATTGAATTTTGAATTTTCTCTCTGTAGTTCTTCTTCTTTTTGGTGATCCTCTTCGCTTGTGAAGTCGCTGCAGCAATCTGGGGTTTCATGAACAGGGACACAGTAAGCAACACACACACAAAAGGCTGCAGCAGTTAATGTTTGATGTTTGCATTGATTTTCAGCCTCTGCTGCAGCGAACCTGCTCTGTTTGTTGTTACATCTCTAAACCAACTTTCCCGACTGTCCACAGATCTCCAAAGAACTGATCAACTTCTACGACTCTGCGTACATCAAAGCCGTGGACGTTTCAGGGTCTCCCAGCAAAGACTCCGCCATCAAGGTGCTGGATGTTTTCCACACCACGGTACGTCATGAAAAATCTCCACTTAATTGGAATCCGGTGTGGTTCCACCTTAAACCAGTTGTTTTGTCACGTATTTAGTTGACGTCTTGTTTCTGCTCTCTGTCTCCCCTTCAGCTCGACTGCTGTGGTAAAGGAGATGACACTGCTCTCTTTACACAAGTCGCCAGCACCTTGTGTCCCAGAAAGTCTCTGGAAGATTTTCGGAAATCTCAGGTTGCCATGCACAGATTTCTTCAAGAACACATTACCTATAAAATCCCTGTCATAGAAATATCCATCCTCGAAATCTATTTTCAGTAGCTGCAGAATAGATAGGACGGAGAAGGAGGGACGAATATGAATTTCACGTTTTGTGAAACAAAAATTTGAGCTAAGAAGTTGGATTAAATATTTACATCAGTTGTTTAATTGACCAGCATTGGTAAGAAAAGGGGGGATGGATGTTAAAAAACACTTCCCATGTCATGGCAAAATTATGATATATTCCAGTGGGACAACATAGATATGTATTCCATAAGGTTTGCACTGTAATTGAATTGAATATAATTCATATCACTGTAGCACCTCTGACAACAGACATATCTGTTTGATTCGTTTATCAATTTATTCACTGAATCTTGCAAAGATTTGGCTTCACACCTACACTCAATAAAAACTAACCCACTTTGGACCAATATGGACACAATGCTGCGTTAACTTCACCCAGTACCAGTGGGTTGTTTTGACACAACAAGCTTGAATTTGACCTCCAAACTGTCACAAATATTCTTAGTGGTCCAAAATAATATTACATTCAAAACTGCAAAGGATACACAGGGTTAAATTGGATTAGAACAGTTCACCACAATGCAGTTTTTACTTACTTAGGTAAATAATTCAACAGTAACATAAAAAATAACACAAACACTGGGTGAAAACAGCACATTAGTGCCCTGGGTGGTTTTCTACCAGTGAGTAAAGTTAACCCAGGGTTGTGTTGGTGCTTTATTGACTTAAAGTACTTCAACCTACGATAAAGATTTTATACGATAACAATAAAGTCGCTCATAGATAACAGATTACATGATTAATTATTCAGAGTTGTGCGGTCAGAGGTAGCTGATATTCAGCACTTTGTTTTGACAGCAGACCCGGATCTCCATTACATGTAATCCAGTGCAGTGTGTGTGATGTGTGAGGGGTAAAAAAATGTCTGACTTATCACAGCGGCTTATTTACTCTGTCCACTCCCAGAGCTGCCACGATAAGCTGATCGAGCTGTTCTCGGAGAAGCTCTACCTGATCGGTCTGGCCGCCTTGGTGGTTGCCGTCATCATGGTGAGTGTCAGAGTGAAAGTGTTTATTTTGCACAGCTGTGGTGAGAAACATTTCCCTGACTCTCCTGCTTTTAATAGCTCTGATACGGATACCGGCGTTTGAACAGACACGTATTAAATTAAGCCACTCTGTCCTTTTTTATTCCACGTAGATCTTTGAGATGATCTTCACCATGGTGCTCTGTTGTGGGATTCGTAATAGCCCTGGAGTATACTAGGAGTCGTCAGTCCACTTCAGCCTCAGATGGAACTGTTTTATTATGTGTTTCTATGCATCAGCTCCTCTTCCTTATGATTATAACATAACAAGATGTATATCTCTCTTTTTAATTTAGATTAGAAAATACAAGTTGTTTTCAATATTGCTCGTGCATCAGCACTCATCTTCCTTATGTAATAATTTAGTTTCTCTCAGTCAGATGTTCTTTATTTATCATACAACACTTCACATGAATCTTTCATACATACAGTGTGTTGTGAAATATTTCTCTGAAGTCAGTCTGTTTTTATGGATGTATAAATTGTACATATACTTATGTCATATGTTAATAACACTAAGGAGAGTCCGTGTATTCCCTGATTGAGTGTTTGTGATGCATCTCGCTGCAGTGTTACAGTGTTATAATATAATTTAAGCAGCAGGGTCTCAGTGGTCTAAGGTAATGTACTGTGTCTAATACTCTAATGATAACCAGGATGACGAGTTAGCCTGTGTGTTTTTTTTAGTCGACTGTGTGTCTCTTACTTTATTAACTTGTGAAACACCTGTTCTTAAATGACAAAAAACAGTTACGTCTTCTTACTCAACTTGTTTTAATGATGCTAATAAATTATGTCACCTTTCTTTTTTTTGGTGGAGCACACACTACACCAGTGTTTATCAACCTTTTATTTCGCCTGTAACTCCTTAAGATTTCTTGTTCTCTGTCTGCAAGTTGTGAGCAGTTCAATCAGAGAGGGATTTTCGCTTCTCAGATTATTTCATTTGAATAGTTTTTAGAGGCTTGAGGAGGTGAAACTGCAGTATTTTGCTAAATTAAAAAGCTATGAATAGAGAAAAGTCAGGAAAATAAATATATTTTGTGTATCCAAATAAGTTGAGTGAGCGTGAGTTTGTTTTTTTTTCTCATTTCTAGCAATCATCTTATGACGGCAACCCTCGCACAGATGGTAAAATGAATTTAATTTGCAAACTTTTATTTTCTTCACAGCTTCAATCATCTGTCCAAATCCAAATAATCAGTGATATTAATCCAGATCCTCAGTTAAGATGTCTGGGCTCAGTGTTTGACTGTGAGGTACATACTGTGTAAGATCTCTGTTTCAGTCTCTTCCTTCTCTCTCATAGTTCTCATTTGAAACTTCCACACAGGCCAATAGCAATTGCTGTGTGTCACCACAGGGAGGCAGTGTGTGATTTCAACGCCCCCTTTGCTCAGTCAGCACAATCTTTCCCACTGTTGAAAATGTAAAAAACTCAACTAACTTGTATTTCTGGCACCATGGCAGCAGACACACCTAACACCCACAGTGTTTGTTTTGCCAACAGGTTTATTCTCTCACCAGAGGACACATGCGGCTATGTAATGCTGTCAGTGTAGCAAAGTTTTAATTTCATTCAGGGTCCCTTCAATCTCAAACACGTTCACTTATACTGTTACGACGCACGATTGATGGGAAATATTTTGAGGAGAAAACCACTACAACACAGCAGTTATTTAGGTTCCTCGACAGGTTAAGCAAAGGAAATAAACACAATGACGACCCTCTCTCATTGTGTGCGTGACTTCCGTTTCCTGCTAGACTCATCTGAAATACCTCTCAGTATAAGACAATGCAAGTCAACAGCCGCACAAAGTGCAGCCTCCAGAATGAGCACACAGTATCCACACCTCTTAGAAACAGTTTCAACAAACCTGAACACTGTTATATTAGTTTACTGTTCATGTGTATCTAATAAACTGGCAACTGAGTGTATACTTGTGTCAAGATTTTCAGTAGAGTATAAACAATCTCTGAATGAATCTCTGACATTTGGCTTCTCTGCATGTTCAAAAGATCCATTTACCGTTGTCACTTTTCATTGTTTCACCTCGTTTTTGCTTTGTTGTTAATACTACAGTGTATAATAGTGTTTAGACAGTAGTGTTTTGTGTTTGACATAGGGTCAATAGTTTGGGGAAGCCCCTTTCCTGTTTCAACATGACAATGCCCCCGTGCACAAACCCAGGTCCATAAAGAAGTCATTTCCTCAGATTAATATAAAAGAACTTGACTGGACTCAACTCCATCCAAAGGGATGGACTGAGACGCTGGCGGAGAGCCCGGTCTTATCACATGAGAGCTCACCAGTGATCTTGTGGCCGAACGGGAATAAATCCCTGCAGCCACGTTCAGTAATGCGGTGGGAAGCCTTCCCAGAAGAGCGGAGGCTGTTACAGTAGCATATTAGTGCATGACATGTAAGACGATCACATATGTGTGTAATCAACAATCATCAGTCACATATGGGCTGTACACATTACAGACATCTTGAATTCAGCATTTTGGTTTGGCAAACAAATAAATCTGGTTGTCAAGTCAAGATTCAGTCAGCTACTGACTCAGATCTGCTCCCTGTACCTCTGACCTGAAGAAATAGATATTTAAGGGAAATATTTGTATTCTAAATTCCAATAAAATAAATATATATTGTTCTAAATATTTATACTGATGACTTTTTTCAGAAAATGAAGTGTACGTCACTTACTGTTGTAAAACATAGTTAAATCCAAGAGATTCTTAAATGCTCAATGTTGGTGATTGGTGCCAGAACTTTTTATGACACACGACCATAAACCCAAATCCCTAATAAAGCCATCTAGAGGTCTAACAAGGTAACAGACCTCTCTGCAGTCAAAATTTAATATGTATTATTATGGACTGAGCTTCCCTACAGTATATAAAGTAGTTGAAATCAGCTCCACCTTTACCAGGCGCAGCATATACTGTAAGTGATGCTCACACATTATTGTGTATGAATGCTCTGATAAAGGCCACATAACGTTAGTATGTTTGTGAACATGACCAGAATAAATTGGTGAAATTGAGATTAGTCAGTTTGGCCCTGCAGATTTGTGCATATGCTTCCTTTTACCTTTGGGTATGTTGGTACTATATGATTGTGTTTTAGCACTACAAACATTAAATCTTGGGAGACACATCCTTTCAAGGACCTAACCACATTAATATGTCACTAATCATAATCCAGCAATTAAATACTATTATTACTATGACAATGTTTACAATGATAATGTGAAAACAATGAGAAAGCGGTCATAGTAATGAACTTCGAGAGAATTACCACCTGAATCTGCAGCTCCCCTCAACTTTTTAATATTGAGATATCAGTCATCCAAATCCAATCCAATATTTATTTTTGTTCATTTCTTCCATAATATAACACACTGAGAATACAGTAACACTTCATCAAAATACAGTAGCATCAGTAAGACAATGTAAACCATGTTGACAGGCTTACTTTGATGGTTAACTTTGACAGTTTCTATAGTGTTCTGTTGTATTTTATCTGAACAGAGGAGTGTCAGTGTAGATATCAGATCTTCAGTGAACACCAGCACCTGATAATCCTGGTTCACTGAAAGACTTCCAGTCTGAGGTTTGGGTGCCTTTTCCAGGTCTGTGCCCGGGGGCCCATTATCCCATAAACCATCCATACCTACTGTAGTGTTTAACTTTTTTTTTTTTTTCCATAGTTTTGTTAATGTATTTTGACCACATATAGTGTAGTTTCAGAGACAGATAGACAGACAGTTGCCTCCTGACGCATGAGACAGCAGGCAGAACAAGATTATCACTCTCACTCATGCAATCACTCTCTCTGACGCACACACACACACACACATTGCACTGAGTCAGTAACCTTAAGGCTGAGTTCTGTTGCGCTGTACCTCTGAAGTGGGCTGGGAATTCAGTAATCCAGCTGCTCCGTTGCTACTGAATAAATGAATCATCAAGCAAATGTAGCAACACCTAAAAAACATCAGCCCTGATGTTAAATCACACATAGATAAAATGTCTTTAGCAAATTTATAGCAGTAAACTCTCTCTGAAGACTTTCCTCTGCTTAAAAGCTTCAACACAAGTCAACAGCTAAACGTACGGACTGTACGGACTGGCTGTCCTCTCCACTGAACACACCCTTCGGTGTCATTCTCGCCTTTGACTCATCTCTTTGTTTTGTTCATGCTCTGCATTTACCTGTAATGGAAAGGAGAACTGTGATTATAAGGGTGGTGTCTGTGACTATACCTTTTGATACCTCCCAGTCTCTCTAGACAAAATCAGATCAGATCATCTACTTGGACGAGTACGTACGCATCAAAGAGCAGAGCTTCTACAATCATCCCAGCCTCAATGGTAATGGTGAGTCAGATTTTTATCAGATGTTTATACCAGATCTGTCTATTTCATTGCTGTTTAGACTATAAAGTAAAATGAGTTTCTTTGATTGTTTGCATTATAAATATGCAAACAGTGACAGTGAACAGATTTAAAGGGAATGTGAAGAAATATGTGCACAAGTGAAAGGGGATTCCTCAGGTAACAAGAAGCTGATAAGCAGATGAAGGAGGTGTGATCATCCACTTCAGTGTAAACCAATTGACTTTGAAGGAGCTATAGGGGAATTCAATTCTTGATATTCTCCAGGGAAATGATTGGCTGATCAGCCTTTATACAGGCTGCCATTCATCACTTGTTTTTCTATTTTGATGCGTCTAAACAAAGGAGGACAGTAAGGAATCCAGGACATAAAGCAAATAGACTGGGAGTGTTTATTTCTACTTTGATCCAATTAGATAAAGATGTTTATTAACAGTGATTTTTTTCCCCGCAACCTTATAGCCTGTAACCAAAAAGTTAGTGGAGGCACCAGAAACATGCAGCATAAAACGTATATTACTCCCACGCTTCAGGTTGCTTTTGTAATGGCTGCTGTGACTCATCGTTGTTACGCTCAAATAAAACAAACAAGATAAAACTTAGGTGTGGCTCCAACGTAAGAAGAGAGTGAGACTGTGCCACACCTTGTGACAGTTTTCCATTCACATGTAACATCATTTGCAAGATTGAATATAATATTGTGCCAATTGTGAAAACATCGGGGACAAAGGTCCATAACTAAGGTCTTGACTGCTGCACACTGAAGTGTTAAGTTTATGGGATTTACATGTATATTACAGATTCATTTCACACGCTGCACAGAACACCAGTGAATGTGAATCCCTAATTCACAATACAAATTGTTCTCTCTTTGCTTTGTTGATCAAAGAAAGAACAAATCCCAATGAAAGATTTATCTCCAGTGCAACTTAAGTAAAATATTAACTTTATGAATATTCTAGTGTTCAGTTCAGAAAACATAAGACACAGAGAAAGCGATCTTCAGATAGACGCCCTGCATGCACTACATGTGTTGCATTGCTTGTTTTGCAAAAATAAACAACCAGCCGAATTCAATTTCAGAATATTATGTACTATATCACTGGATAATATTTAGTGATGCATTAATGAGTGTATCACTTTGCAGCTAATGAAGATGTGACTAACATCAACTAGTTTCTACACTCCTGAGTAGCTTAATCATAAACATCATCAATTAATAACCATGAATCAATCATAAAATAAAATCACACATCATAAATTATTAGTTGGTTCCTATTTTGTATTGATAATCTGAATCTAAAAAGTAACTAGTAAATATTGTTAAATAAATACAGTGGAGTAAAACTGTAGTAGAGTAAAACTATAAAGAAGTATAAAATGGTAGTACACAAATAAAGTACAAGTACCCCAAAATTTACACCAAAGTATTTGAGTAAATGTATTTGGTTACAGCCGACCACTGTAAACAGCAGTGTTGTAACACCACTGGTTGACATGTGTAGTTGAATTAGGGCATTATGGCTTTAGACTTTAGACAGAAATGTTAGGCAAAAGTTGAGCATTATTAATTTGAATATGACTCACTGACTACGATCGTAGGGCTAAATGACACTCTGCCACTTTCACCCTGTCACAAGATGGATATTTGCTCTTATTTTAATGTTGATTATAGATGATCGCTGTGATGTATTTAACTTACATTGAAATAAAATGAAACATTACATCAAAAATTCAATATAACTTTACATAAAAGTGTCTTTTAACATTTAAGAAAAAGCCTTCAGAGTCAAAGAGGATGTATTAAAGAGAAAAATAAATACACAGAGGAACAGGCAAACATTAAAGACATTAAATACACAGAACAGAAAACAAATCATTGTGTTTCCACCTCATCTTTCCCTCATACATCGATAAAAACAATACATGCCCCACTTGAACAAATATTTCTCCGCCCTATCAAATGTCCCAGAGCTACATATCGTATTATCCACATGATCGTCGACATTCAAGTTGAGAGACCTGAAATGACTGAAGGCTCACAAACAAACCATAACAATCTCCTCTCCTCTCAATTAAGTTTGTTTGGACAGTGGTCTCAAACAAAACAACACATCCAAACAGGGATATAAAAAGGATTCCTTTTGTAAACTTTTAAGATAAAATCTACATAATCTTCAGGCAGCGTGGAGGTATTATACTTCAGTATTCTGATCCTTTATGCCAGTATACAAGTAACAACACTGCAAAATAATAAAAATCCATTACAAGTTGGAGTCCTGCATTTAAAGTGTTGCTTACTTAAGTACGTATTATTGAGTATTATTGAGTATTATTAGTAAATTTACTTTAAGTACCAAGCAAACTACTCATTATGCAGAAGAAGTGGGTTTATTATATCATATATATTATCTGACTGGATTATCAGTACTGGTGTGATATGATGTGCATATAACACTACTGTTGTAATGGAAGTGGAGCTTTACTGTTGTGTAGTTCAGTCTCTGGCAGTACATCATATTTCATAAGCTTATCACATGTTTTTCTTTACAAAATCTTACAAATCTTACAAAGTGGTTGGAAACTAAAGCTGTCAAATAAATGCTGTGGAACTAAAAGTAAAATAGTCGAGTAGAAGCATAAAGTAACATCCGTGCAGCGCTTGCATAAATGCACCAAACTTTGTGCATTATGCAGAAAATAAATTTGAAGAAACACATGTACTGACGTTTCAAAAATTGTTTCAGAGATTTACATTTCTGTAATTTTCACATAATTTTCCAATGAAATAAAACTGCTGAAACATTTTGCCCCTTTCGTCTAAATGGCCCCTCTGTTGGACATTCAATCATGGACTTAATATTAAACTAATTAGTTGTTTTTCTGACCTAAATCCGACCCTCTGCGTCCGAGCAGTGTCTTATCTAGTAGTGAAGCAGCTCATCAGCATTAATTACCAAACAAAAAGAACAAACATTAGAGTAAGTGTGAAGAGTATATGAGGGTGTGGAGGGCAGATAAAAGTAGTTATATGAATGACACTGGAGAAATAACTTGAGAAATGCACACTGAGGAAGACACGAACCAGAAGGAGACACTGAGGTGATTTTAAAGTTGTACTGTCAAAGGAAGAGGAGGAGGAAGGAGTAGGAGGAGGAGGAATAGAAGTAGGAGGAGGAGGAGGAGGAGGAGGAGGAGGAATAGAAGTAGGAGGAGGAGGAGGAGGAGAAGAGGGGCACCTGTGAGTCAGGTAGTCTGGTATCGGCTCAGAGAGGCTCCACCTCCTGCTGGTGTGCAGCTCTGCTCGGCCTGACCGCCCCCCTCGGCTCCTTCCTCTCTCACACACACACACACAAACACACACACAGACACGCACACACACTTGGAGCAGCGGAAACGACCACCAGTGTTTCGTCCAGGCGCCTTACTTGCGTCTTAACTTTTCACCATGAGCGTCCTGGCCTCAGAGAGCGTGTTTTTGTCCGCTTTGCAGCCCAACAGCTCGGTCACCACCTACGGGCTCCCGTCCGACATCCAGCTCGGGAACGGGAGCTCCGTGTCGGACGAGGTGGCCCGAGCGCGGCGCGTCCAGCAGCAGGTCCAGATGAGGCTGGCGGAGAAGTCCACACTTCCGCGTCAGAATGGGTCAACCTCGCACTACGCCATGTCAGGTAACACCAACAGGTCTCCTCACTCACCTTCATCAGGCTGTGCGTTGGATTTAAGTTCTGCTTTAGCAAGTTATTCCTGAGCGCAGGAGCCGACAGCTGATAGAGACTCGGTGAGGGACTGTTTGAGGTGGAAAAAAGTTACAGTCCCCACACGGCTCATGCACAGGTACAGATGTCTGACAGCGCTGTGGTTGTTGCCCAGTCCCCTGTGTGTGCTATAGACGGGGAACTGGACCTCTTATCTGACCACACAGGCCTCTAACTCCGTTTCCTTTGGCCTCACTCCAAATACCTGAGGTTTTTGAAATTTTATGACCTTTGGTTATTTGATGTGGCTGTGATGTTAAGCATTAAATATACAGGACATCACATACAGAAAAGAACTGTAATGCTTCTGTTTATAGTTTCAACAATCAAAAACCCCTCCAGGGTTTCTGTCTTGCATCACAACATATTAGAGTATTCATAGATTATGAGCGTAGAGATTTTCTCTTTAGATTAATCTACTGAATATCGTTTGGGCCATAAGATATCAGAAAATATTATATTGAGATTTTTGTTAGAGTAAAACCAAAAGAATTTCAGTTTACTATCACTTTTACTATCACTTACTTTCTTAAAAAGAAAACCCCAACTTACTTTCTCTTTTATTTATTTTACTGGAAACAGATTCATGTGCATGATTACGCAAGACACCTGGTGTGTGTGAGTGTGTGTTTATGTGCATGCTTGTCCTTTCTACATTCCTGTGGCCATGATTCTCACCAGCTCATCCGTGAAATCGTCCATTCAGCTGCTCTGCAGGTTCATAGCAGATGAACCTGAGCTGAAGCCTCAAGTAGAGCGATCTTACGGCACTGTATGTGGTGCACTGCAAACTACAGCAAAGCTACCACTGGGACACATTTAGTTTGCCTGACTGAAGCCACCTAGAAAAAATAATTGAAACTCCTTTGTAAAAACTGATCAAATTGACAATTTGTGACAGACGAAATTTTCCAAAAAGTTAAAACATGGCACTCAATTGAGTGCAATGCAAAATGTGTGCACTTGTTTTGCCTTTATATAAAATGTGTGTCAGTCAGACATCTGCTTTCCAGAAACTGGAGCCCAGGTGGGGGTACTGCACTGAATTACTCTGTTAGCCACATAACTTGCTGAAATAGCAGCAACAACTTCTCTGAACATTTGTTGCTAAATAACAATAATAAAAACCTATGACTAAGTGACAAGATATCCAAGTTGAGTTTTACGAATTCAGATTCCAAACATTAAAAACTACAGCCAAATATCTTTCACAGGTGAGTCCAGCGTATGTCTAACCTGCAGGAAAATTGATTGTAGTTTCAGTTGTTAACTACACAAAAATATAGAAAAATAAAAAGGTAATTTGGCTACTTGAATCACTACTCAAATATGAGTGTAACTGAACTACCATCAAGCTACAGCAATATACTTAAACTACTCGTGAAATTAACATGTTGTTCACTGCTCCCCAACACATGAAAGAGTTAATGTGTAACTGGCCCAAACAAGCGCCTCTTTCATGGACTTCCCCGATAGCAGACTAAGGTGAAAAGCCTCCCTCTGTGGGTTTGGGTTTCAGGTTTTAGTCAGCTTTAAAAGGTGAGGGTTCAAGAGATTCCTGAGAGATGATGATGACGGCAGTGCCGTGAGAACTGGTTGTTTTGTCGTCTGTTGTCAAACGGTGTCTGTCTGAGTCGTCTTGGCACACAGACAGTCAGTCAAGGTGGGAATGAGCAGCGATGAGACTTCCGCAGGGGAAATGAAAGCTTTCCTGGAGGGTTGGGAATTAGTTCTGATCTGATGTGGTTAAGGAGGAAATGTAGTGCTACGTATTTGTACACTGTCTTGTCTTGTGTTGTGTGTGGTGACTAAAACCTGTACACCTACATGCTGCGTCCTGGTGCATGAAGACATTCCTTCATGTCCCATCAGTCATTGTGTTCTCCCCAAACTACAGGGAGCAGGCGCAGCAGCTCAACGCCAGGTCCTCACTTATCTGACCTCTAAATTCAGGACTGTTTTGTGACAGAAGAAGAAGCATTTTCTCACTCTTCTAGTCCCCCCCCCCCGAGGCGCAAACAATACCTGCCTGTTTAAGCATACTGTTTGTTCCATTTTTACGGCTGGGGTGTTTATGGACAAACAATCTGTCTGCTAAATGGGTCAGTTTTTACCTCTATTATACTTGTCAAACATGACCACACTCGAAAAACTAGGTCGAATGAGATGTTACGCACTGTTTCTCTGCCTGTTCTTTGCCCTGGGGTTTGCTGGGAGGAAAACGTACTGTCATAACATGTTGCCACGTCCTCTTTTCAAACCTGTGCAACAGGGAGAGAAGAATTCAAACGCAACACAACAGGGAATACTGCCATTTCAGTGGTTTGTGGATTTAGAGCAGCTGATTATAAATGCACGAGTGTTCACACATGGGAAAAACATCCAGAGGATTCTGCAAGAAGTGCCTCCTCCTCTGTTTCTAACTCCTCTGTGCTGCAGCAACTGCACATTTATGGCAATGATTAATTGCTGTTCACAGGTGGACAAGTCTCAGCAGAAAGCTAGTGTGTGTGTGTGAAGTATTGGCTTTATGACCAAAGCAATTTTTCAAAAGACAGCAAAGGAAGAAAAAACTTTCAGTTTTCTCCCCGAGGGTTATTTTCAGGGTGTGTTTTCCATGTGTTGGAAAGGTGTGTTGGGCGTTGCCGGGGTTGGGCTGGCACCATGCAAAGAGACCAGTCAATCATTCTCCTCTACACCAACTCGTTTGGTGTGTGTGTGTGCGTGCATATGTGTACTTCTCAGAGTTTTCCTCTGGCGCCAACATGAAGTTGATATTTTTGTTTTTTGTGAACTGGAGATATTTCTGTCACATTAATTATCTGAAAGTATGTCACAGAGTACACTATTAATATGAAGAATGATATGAACATAATTACACACTTGCAGTATATTTAACAGGAGTTTCAGTGACATATTCAGGTTTCACGTGATCCAGACATTTGAGTAGATAAACTGTTGCTTTAGTCTCTGACCTTGGCGGACATTTTGTTTCATGCTATTACATTCACCACTCAGGTCACTCTGTATTCTGGTTTGAGAGCAAAACATTCACACACTCTGCGTGCTGGGAGAGCAGAGCGAGTGTCTTTGTGTGTCAGAGGCGAACTGTTCCCAGAGTGAAGGGTAACCAGAGACGTCAGACCCAGTAACCTGGTCAGGTCCTGCTGCTACAGACTGTGAGTGCAATCTTCAGTCTTCAGTGCAACAGGACACCTGCTATTCAAACTGTATGTCTTTCAGTGGTAGGCGGCAGGTGTAACTCCTCGTTATGGACATCATGCTGTGATAAAATCCACCTTCTGCAGCATTTGTTGATAATAATAATTTTTCTTTTATCCTTATTTTTACTTTACATTCTCCCATGTTTAGAGTAGGTTTTCTACACAAAAAGTCAATATCACTTGCATTCAAATGAACAGTGAATAAAAAAAACAACTCAAAGGAATGTATGTATGTGTTCATTTTCAAATATGAACTTGTGAAAGTAAACAATTCAATGTTCATGATTGGTCAGACAAACAGTATGTGGCAGAGCTCAATGATCTGTAAACAAAATGAACACCATTAAAAATGTTTATGTTTAGGACTTATATTAAAACATTTATCAATGTGTTTAGAGATTTTAAATAATAAAACGCCCATACATGCGTCATTGCTGAAACGCAGCCTCACAACAAGTATGAATTCAAAGGAAATGTGCCAATTCTGGACCTCTCAGGAATCAGTTCAGGAACGCAGTCAGCAGCTGAGTCAGGAATCAGAACGAAGACAATTGGGAAGTCACTGCTTGCAAAAACTTTAAATATTTATAATTACTTCTGATTCACAGAGCAAATGATGAATGTAGTCGCTCTAACGTAATGTGCAGATAATGTGCACGACAAGCGGGCTGTTACATATATATATATAATAAATTACATATAATTCACTGTATGTTTTAATTAATTGTTTATTTTGTGCTTTATCAAAAAGCAGTTTTTGGTCTTTCGGTAAATGTTAATTTTTAAACAGTTGATTCACTGATATCAATGTGATATTGTAGTATTTATTTGCTCTGTTTCTCTGCTTTCTTCCAGACTACGGGGGTTCCTCAACAATGAAATATCAGAGCTATAACCCAAATTTCAGCTCTAAATCATCCTATATGTACTCAGGCTCCAGAACAATGGTGAGTGCTACAGCATTATCTCACTGTTTCAGCACATGCTCACACATATCATGTAAATATTCATCCGATCATGTAATGTGTCATATAACTGGGTGTTCTAAAAAAAAACAACAAACACCAACACTGACCCCAGGACGCAGCATGTGTGGTATTTCACGGTAGGCTGTGATGAGATCAGCTCAGGGTTTTCAAGCCCAGCCTCTAGATTCCACCATTTTAGTGGTTCAACAGGAAGACACTGGCTTTCATTGCTAAAGCCCTCCTCTCCTAAATTAATTGTATGTTTATATGAGAAATTGAAATGAATAAGATAATAAATACTAAGGACCTGTGTATCCCAAAAGGTAGTCACATCCCTGTGATCACATTTAGAGACCATCTTTGTCAATATGCACTCTGGTTACTCATTTGATTTTAACAGTTATTCCTCACCTCACCCTCAGGGTCCACGTGTAACCCAAAGGTCAGGATTCAGCTGCCACTCTGCTGGACCGGACATGGCCCAGTTCCACAAGATCAGTGTTGGGGGTGGAGGGGTTGGTGGCGGTGGGGGTGGGGGTGGCAATTTTTACCGAGAAGATATACGCATGGGTGGATACCAAGGGGGCATCAGGCAGAGCCGAATGGAGCCAGAGACCCTCTCCATGCACGCAGTGCGGCAGCACACAGCGCAGGTAAATCCCTGGTTGGTTGATGGCAGCGATGCTGGCAGCTTGGTGTCTGATCGTGATGCCACATTCAACCGCCAGTACGCTCAGAGTGCAATCAATGGCTACACCAGCCAGATGAGGCAAGGAGGAGGCAACATGACCTTTCCAGCACCCATGCGCCGATCTCTTAGTGGCACTATTTCCCGAGGTGGAGGGATGACAGGAGGAGAGGTAGAGATTGCCCAGCAGCATTCCTTCAAAGGCCCAGCCTACCGCACCATCAGCAGGATTACAAACCGAAACCGGATGAGCATGGGCTCCATGTCTGGGACAATGCAGCACCAGATGTCCTCAAGTGGAAGCACCTATGGTGGAGGGATGGACAGAGTGGACAAAGGCTTCATTTCATCCGGAGTGTCTTCTGGTTCCCAGGGGAACCTATTAATGCAGCGTCAGGGCACCTTGTCACGTGCCATGTCAGTCAAAAGCATGCAGAGTGTGGGCAGGGGCATGGACATCTACAACGGGCAGATGGAGATGGGAGCCAGCATGGGCAACCTCAGCGGGTGAGAAGCTCATATGCTCATATGACCAACAAAGTCCTCCATTATTTCTGCTCACAATAATGTTTCCTTTGGAAGCACAGGTTATATTTCTCATCAGTGTGTAAAGGTGCTCACTCACTGAATGGTACTTGGTGATAGATGAAAATGAGTGTCTGCAGAACTTCTTGTGTTCACATTGGACTGTTTTGATATCAAGAACCTGAAGAACCAATCTGAGTACATGTATGAGTAAATAAATGCTCACTAGCGCACCAAATGTGGATTAATCCACTGCTGAAAATAGTTCCAAGAAAAATCACCATTTACTCCAGTGTGAGTAATCTTTGTTAAAAGCTACAGTGCCCAGCTGTTATAGAAAGAGTATTTTTTAGTTGAACTTTTTGTGAGCATTTTTTAAGCTTTTTTATTTGCTGTAGAAATAAATGGGTTTGGTACTGAGAACCACAGATAGGGTATCAAAGTCAGGATGTACTGAAGGATTGCTTGACAATAAGAAAAATATAGAAAATGGTTAGCCTTTTCTTGTAATTATCTTACAATACTCATTGATAGAGACGACATCTATAGTAATTCTGGTGACTCATGTATTTCTCCTGAACATCAGTGACATTGTAGTGAATGTAATACACCAGTATGATGTCAACATAACACTCATGTGTCATGAGGTTTTAGTAAGGGAGTGTGTGATGTGAGCATTGCATTTCCTAAGAGCTGCGGATAGGGATGTGTCCCCATAGTGGAAAGACTGGTTTTGGGTGTGGCAGCTCAGTTTCAGGCCTCGCATTTCACACATCCCACATCGTGTGGTTAGCTGAGTGAATTTGATGACCACAAAAAAATCAACAAGCGTTATTTTGAAGACAAGCAATAAATCATTAAATGAGAAATTACTGTGGCTACTCTGTTGCTTTTCATTCAATAGACATATTGTGTGGTACCATACATAAGAGATAATTAAATGTTTTAGATTCTTTGGATGAATTTGTTCATTTGCTCCTTCGTTAGGATCACCTCTTTGGACATGGTCACAGCGGTGCAAAACCTGAGAGAGCCCGACGCTGAACTGCAGGTCCTGGGTGCTGCCTACATTCAACACGAGTGTTACAATGACAGCGAATCCAAAGATGAGGTACCTCATACAGATGAAACTTGTGGTTAGAATTCCTCTTGCCTCTCTGCAACCCTTTATTGAGAAACTCAGTCATGAAAATTGTTTCCTTCAAGTGTGAGTGTCTGTCAATGGATCTATTTGTGGTGACATGAAGTTCTTGTGTGTTTTCCAGCTGTTCCACATGTTGCTCAGTTTTTGTCATAGCTGTAAATGTATCTGGACTCCGAACTCTGCCGAATACCTGACATACAGTAGAGATTACGACTCTTATCTTATGTGACAAACTGTTATGGTGGATCAGTCACTTAGTCCGTCCCTGTGCTATAAGATTGTTGACGTTATTTTCAGTGTGAAGGATACTGTCTCATGTGAGCTGGTTGAGGGTTTTTTTTAAATAACTGATAATTTAATAATGATTTTCACAATAGACAAAACCTGCAAACAACTTCATAAATATGTATATGTATTCTTATTTGATAATGAAACAGTGATGCACAGAATGCCTTAAGTTTACAGCATTGCTTGTTATTCATACAAAGTGTACCCTTTAGTTAGCTGCATTTTATAGAATAATTAACTACTGTTTTTATGAGTTGGAAGCGTCATTGTTTTAGTCATTCATGAGTTTTCTGAAAGAAATGATGTATTGAAAGAAATAGTTTGGCATTTTGGCAAATAAGTTTATTCACTTTTAAGAGAGTTAAATGAAAAGATCAATAGTATTCAGTTAGCTTAGCATAAAGCCTGGAAACAGGTGGAAACAGCTAGCCTGGCTCTGTCCAAAGGTAACAAAATTATCTCAGCATCTCAGAAATATTCTGAGCAGAACTTTTTCCCTGCCCCATCTCTAGGTGCGTCGCTTGAAGGGAATTGTTGAGCTGGTAAAGTTGTTCAACAGCGAAAACCAGGAAGTGCAGCGCTTTGCCACTGGCGCCACACGCAATGTCATCTATGAAAGCATGGACAACAAGGTGGCTCTGATTGAGGAGGGCGGCATCCCACAGCTGGTCGAGGCACTTAAGGAGCCTGACGATGAACTCCGCAAAAACATCACAGGTAGGATAATCCCCATCACAGGCATTAAAATAAAAAAGCCTGACACAACAAGCAGAGTTAATCTCAGACGGCTTGTTTTGGACTTTTGCCTCAAGTAGAAATGAATGCAGATGTGTTAGTCACAACGTTTGGATCCAGCGTTACTTTGTTATTGGTGTCTTTGAAATTCTCTGAGTGAACAGTAGCGTTTGAAATTAATATTAGTCCACACCAATCAAAGGAAGCCGATGGCAAGTTGTAACTATGCGTCATGCCGAGTACAACTTGACACTTGCAAGAATCCGCAGATTATGAACATTTACTGTAACTAAATCATAGTTTGAGTTCGTGTCATATTATAAGAGGTGGGAGAAACACTATCTTCTCTCAGCAGAATGTCGTTGCTCTGTTAGCCATTCAAAGTTCAAGTCTAGATAAGGGTTGTTTCCAGTCAACTGGACAGTCTTATGAGTTTGTTTGTTGTCATTGTTAACAATTGCCTGTTGCAACTTCAAATGCATAGTGTGGAAATTTGCTAGGCATGTGGTGTGACTTTCTGAGTAAATAAAGAGTTGGAGGTGGAGCTTTAGTCATTTCTATACAGTGTGTCAAGAGGGGGATAAGGGAGTATGTGGGAGTTGTCTTGGCCTGTGGACAAACGGTATATCTGCCACTCCCTTCTACGAGTTATGATTGAAGGCCTTGTCAGGCCTTTTCTTTGAGCCGTTACACCTTGATCTGCTGGATTGCTTAAAAAAGAACCCTCAGTAAGAAAAACAGCCAGGAGATGGTTAGCTTAGCTTAGCGCAAAGACTGTAAACAATAGGGAAACAAATCCACCTTTTGAACCTGTTAAAATAACAAGCTGTTTCCAGTCTTTATGCCAAGCTAAGCTAACAAGCTGCTGGTTGTAGCTTCATACTAAACGGACTGACAAGAGAGTGGAGTCAATCTTTTCAACTAACTTATAGCAAGAAAGCAAGTAATCATGTTTCCCAGAGTGTTGAACTATTTCTTTAAACTGAGGTCACTGTAAACCATAAAAGTCTCCAAGATTTACGTTAATGTGCAAAATGAAGTGTCGATTTGTCAGCTGACCCTCACCCGGTGTGTATATGTGCAGGTATCTTGTGGAACCTTTCATCCAAAGACAACCTGAAGGAGAAACTGGCCAGGGAGACGCTTCCTGAGCTGACTGAGAGGATCCTCATCCCTCTGTCAGGCGGCGGAGACACTGAGGGCATCCAGCAGTCCCCCTCTGAGGCAGAAATCTTCTACAACACCACAGGATGCCTCAGGTGCACCTCACTTATTTGTATCTTCTCTCTGTTTTTCAGAATATGTCACAAAATAATTTCTATGTAGGTCACCAGTGTGTTTTTTCTCTCACGACCACCTTTGCTTTCTGGGAACTTGTTCTTGATCTCATGTCAGCTGAGATGCCACTTGAGTATTTACCACGCCCAGCACTTTTCACTGTTGTTTGCAAAAACCTGTCATTCCAGCCTCCAGTTGCTTTGGTTCTGCTCTGTTTATGTGCACCCCACAGGCTTTTAATCTCCAAATTAATTACCATTAGGGGAAGATTTGCAGTGCTCCCTGCGTGATAATTATCATGTCACTGAAATGAATGCCGTAACGGAGTATTGGCGCAGCACAGTGCCTAGAGTGAAAACACACTACTAAGTCAGACTCTACTGTCATCTCCATTTGCACCATCTGGTCAAAGTAATGACATGAATTTTAGCTGAAACAGCTCTCTGACCTCTCACTTACTCAGGAATCTGAGCTCTGTGAACGAGAAGACCCGTCAGCAGATGAGAGAAACACACGGGCTGGTGGACTCTCTGTTGGGCTACATTAAGGCCTCCCTTGAGGAGAGCAAGGCAGATGACAAGGTGAGGCAAGAGCTGACTTTAGGTTGTTGTTTCTGTTCAACCAACATTTCAAGACATTAATTTGTCTTTGTGTATTCCTAGGGGGTGGAAAATGTAGTGTGCGTCTTGAGGAACCTCTCCTACCAGCTCTACGGCGAGATGCCTCCATCGGCCATGTTACGCCTGGAAGGACCAAGCAGAGCTCAGGTCTCAGGAAAGGATGAAGCCATTGGTTGCTTTACACCTCAGAGCAGGAAAGCAAAAAAAGTACGCACACGGGAGACTCACCCATCAGCATTTTGTGTGCATTTACCAGACCATCCTTCACTGTCTTTCTTGTATCTTTCTTCACCTTACAGAGCAGGAACCAGGATCTGTCCACTTTCACTGAGGTTGCTCGGGTGCCAAAAGGTGTGGAGTGGCTGTGGCACCCACAGATAGTGGGGGTCTACAACCGGTTGCTGCACGACTGTGAGATAAACTCCACTACCCGAGAGGCAGCAGCCGGAGCGCTGCAGAACATCACAGCTGGAGACAAAAGGGTAAGCACGCTCATGGCCTCTCCTGGAAAACCATCCAAATGTAACTAAGTTTGTCCCATATTTGAACGGTCTTGCTCTCTTTGTCCTGCAGTGGGCTTCGGTGATGAGCCGGGTGGCTCTGGAGCAGCAGCACATGCTGCCGGTGCTGCTGGACCTCCTGCGTACCAACCGTGAGCTAGAGCTGCGTTCTCTCACAGGCCTCCTCCGAAATCTGTCTCGCCATGCCAAAGATAAGAATGACATGGGTCAGTCTTTGTTTTTTTTATCCTTGTTAGGTACAAATAATTTGATGCCTCTGAGTTACCTGTTAAGTGAGCATATCTGCAACCTAAATTTGTTGTGTTAACGAATGTAATACGTCAGACAAACCACAGAAATTACTGCAGTTTGTGATGACACACTTCTCACCAGTGTTGGCTGTTGGCAGTGTTATTTGCCTAGTCGCGACGTGTCTATTTATAATAGTCGCGTCAGTCTGCTTTATCAGGATTGTGTGACAGTGGCCTGGCAACATAAACATCAGCTAACAACACCACAAATGGCATTAAATTCAAGTGTTGCTCGATTGGTGCACAGAGATCTGTGACATCACTCCACCCACTTCAAACCAGTGAGACAAAATAAAAAATGCATAAAATCTCTCATGTGAAGCCACAAAACTAAAACAGAACTGTGTGTTCATACAGGATCCCATTGCTAATAAGATATATTTGACTGTGAAAAAATGGTTTTTAACATATCCTAACAGTACTTATTGGTTTATCTAGCCACTAAGGTGGTGAACAACCTGGTGACCAAGCTGCCTGCCGATTTACAACAGAAGGAGCCGTCCAGTGAGGTGGTGGTCAACATCTGTGGTATTCTCAATAACTTAGTGACCAGCAGCCCTGTAGCTGCCAGAGACATCACATTCTTCGATGGCCTGACAAAACTGGTCGCCATCAAGAACACAAACAACAGCAGGTGAGCGGCAACTGATTAAGCACACTGTACTAGTTAAAAGTGTGCCTACCCTGAGACAGGCGCTTGCACATTTGCATGGCATTTGATGTTGAATGTTACACTAAGCGTTGCAGCCTATGGTCTCCTGTCTGTCTAGCTCTACGAAGATGAAAGCAGCCAAAGCAGCAGCAACAGTCCTCAGCAACATGTTCCAGTACAAGAAGCTGCACAAATCCTACAAAGAGGTGAGACTGAAAAGGAGCTCCACATGATTGATGATAGAGCAGCCAAAAATGAAAAAAACAGGGGAAAATCAATAATGTATCAAATATATATAAATATATACACTGTTTTTTAAAATCTCTTTTTTTAAAAATAATTCTTATTTTGTTTTATCTAACTATCAAATCATACAGTAGCAGTTTTTTTTTACTATGAATAAGTGTGTTGAAACAGCACAAAAACACCTGGTGAATGAAAATCATCTTATAAGATACATTTTGGTCCATCAGACACATTTTTCTCAGAAGACAACAGCCCTCAATTTATGTCTGACTAAACTTTAGTACTCTTTCAACATTTCAACATTCCTCACACATTATAGACAGATTTAATTCAGTAGAAAAAGGCAGAGGATAAGATACACCAAAATAAATGTCGAACTTAATTTCTGCAAATCTTTTAATGGCCATGCCTTCAGTACAAAACACTTAAAATGTCTCAAAAATGCCTCTAACACAGGCAAGAACAAGTCAGGCGCTGCATGTTGACTACCACGCAAAAGTCAAAGCTCAGTGGAAAAGCTTTCTGTGGCGCCCCACCCTCCTTCTCATATTTGTATGTGTGGCCAAGTGCGAGAAACAGTGAGAGTGACAGATGACAGTGTGTGTGAGTGAGTGTGAGTGTGAGAGTGAGAGAGAGAGAGAGACAGACAAACAGATGACATTCCTCTCTCCCAGCTATTCCACCTCATCAGTTGGGTGGAGCATGTTTTAAACTCATATCTGTGACTGCTGCTCTTTCAACACACACACACACACACACACACACACACACACACACACACACACACACACACACACACACACACACACACACACACACACACACACACACACACACACACACAGTTCTATATATCCATGTCTTTAGGAGGACCAGGTAGGTTTATAGCCTTGTGCAGAACACGACATGCCCCTCCCAAGGGTGCGGTGTTCTGCTCATTTCCAAATAAACATGTCCCAACAGAGCAAAAAATGTGTCAATGTTTGTCGTACAAAATTTGAAATTGAATACTAAGTTACGGGCATCACCTTAACACTGACTTGTGTAACACTGTATTTCCGGTCATATTTCATGATTAAGGGAGCAGATGTCGACACACATTATTTTTATTGCCCTCAGTGTCGTAAAGACTATCCTGTTTTTTTCTTTGTGTTACAGAAAGGGTTTACAAGACCAGATTTTGCTGATGTGTCGTTCTAAAACGAAGGCAACGCAGCACAAGTTCACTTCTACAGGAGTGATCAGTCCTGCGCTCTACCAGGCCATTATGGAAGAGATCTTTTCAGATGTGTGGGAGTTAATAAACTGTTTGCCCCATTCAAAGATAACATATGTTCAGTTTTTACCTGCCATGCTTTGTGACGAGGACATGATCACACAAGTGAGCGCCCCGATGGAAAAGGACTTCCTGTATATTTGTAAAGCTCGATGGACGTCAGTACGGTTCAGGAAATGTGGATTGAGTACGTTGGACTATTGATGGACTCTTAACACAAACGCCTGCACCTTAACCATTTTCTCTCTTCGTTTGAACACTGTATGTTTTAGTGTGGAATCAGGGATTTCTATTCTGTCAGAGCTGTTCGTGTTTCTGCCGTTTGAAAACAGCTAACAACTGTTGACAATTTTGGTGAACACTTGTGCCTTATTTTCTCATTGTTGCACCTCAATTACAGCATGAATGCAAACAAATGTGGTACTAATATTTTTTTTGTAAATACTGCTTCCTCCATTACACAGAAAATCAAGTGTTTTTATACTGTAGCTATGTCCTCTGTATTTTTGGACAGATAAATACGCGTTTATAAATAAGTCAAACCCCTAGCTTATAGTTATAAAATTTGGATGTTAACATGTGGGAATAATTAAAAGTTGATGTTTGTATTCAGCTATGTGCTCTTTAAACAGAACTAATTTCTTTAACATGCCATTATAGCCGTTTCTTTTATTAAACTGCTTGAATGTGAAAGAATGCAGCTCTTTGTTTTCAGAATGAATACTGTTTAGTATTTGCAAAATTTCACACTTTTCAGATTCAAACCCCAGTTTGGCAGATAAAAATAGTTAAATTCTAGTAAATATTAACACAGAAGGCTTAGTTTTGTATATCAAATGATTACAGCTCTGTGGTATTATTAGTGACCTTTTATTTCTCTGTGGGTGTTTGAAAACAGAATTTTTGCTTATGTTGTTGTACACAGGCAGATATATTATATGCATATTTTTCAGCAAATAAAGAATTTTGGAAATGTCATTTTTTAAGCATTACCCAAGCAAGTGGGTGTGTTGCAGCTTTTGCTGTGACTTTAACAGACTGACACCAGCATGCTAAAATGTCGGCCACTCCCTGTTTACATATTTGCTCCTGCTCAGACAGGAACAATACCAGACCTTCCCTGCTGCTCTATTTGACTGCAGGTAATCATTACTCCAAGAGGACAAAGATCAGCACAGAGAAATATCCAGGTGTTTTATCAGACTGCTTTATTAGTGTGAATGCCAAGTTATCGGAGTTGGTTTACATCACACACAAACCTCTCCCATCTGTACAGAAATGAACTCCAGCTCCAGTGTCCTCCAGCTTCAGTTGACTTTAGGAATCTGTCAAATTAATTTTCTGTCTTTTACAACTCTGTGTGTGCTATCACAAAATAAGAAACTGCTTAATTAAAAAGCAGAATTCCTTCATCTTGGCTGACATTACTCTGTCCCCTGCTGGGGACCTAAGGAGAGATCTGGACTGTGAAATGGCAATCAATCAGAATTTCTACATCTGCAGTAAGTTACTTCTTCCCCTGATTGATGAAAATATTTCAATAATTTTTCATATAGTTTATCAAAATATTTACAGTAAAAAATACAAAAAACAAATCAGTCTTTGGTAAAAGAAACGGAAATAGGTAACACTTTGATTAACAACACACTGTACAGACAAATTTTCCATATTGACATGGATAATGATAATGCTAATGAGTATCTACCCTTAGGTGCTGATTTGTAGAGATCAGCAGAAGCGAGGGGAGTGTGGATCAAATGTCCTCCTCAGTGACAAGGCAGTAGAAGTCTGAACGGGTTCCATAGTTGCGTGATCCCAGGTCGGACACGTCGATGTCCGAGGGTCTGGGCTCGGCCGCAGTGATTTGAGCAGCAGGGAGGACAGGAGCTTTACAGGCAAGAGCCTTGTACACGGGGAGGCGAAGCCCTGCGACAGGAAGAGAGAGGGTGAAAATGGATCCTGTGGCGTTGTAGTGTTTGAGCCGTATCATGACTGTTACGAAAATGAGTAACCCCTACAGGAGGAGACAAAGTTAAGCTTAAGGCTACAATACTATTTTAATATGTTGTTACAAGATGCTGCCCCTCCATGCAAAGCTGGACTTATTAAAAGGAGTAGTTCAACATTGTGTGGAATCTTTGTCTTGATGAGACATCTGTACAGTCATTATGAGGCCACTGACTGGAAATGGAGAAAGTGCCTAGTTTAGCTCGGTCCAAAGGTGACAAAATCCCTCAACCAGCACTTCTAAAGTGCAGCAGTTTGTGTTTTAACGTGGGGGTGCTTGACTACATGTTTCTCCCTGTTCCTATTTTTTGTGCAAAGTTAAGTTAACCAGCTGTGGCTTCATATTTATGTAAAGGATATAAGAGCGGTATCGATCTATTAATCTAACTGTCTGCTAATAAGCGAATGCTGAGCTATTCCTTTAACAAGAAAGCATTTGCCTCTCATGTGTGTTTGGTACGTCTTGATAAAAAGCATCACAGACAAGCTGCTACAGCAAACATGTTCCACTCATGTGAAATGATTTCCTGGTACCGAAGTTTAAGAACGACAGTGCATGAGTCCATGTTTGTTGACTCAAACTACGCAGTAGTACAATACACTTCAGCAGCAGACTGTGTTGAAAAAGAGAAAAGCTTTTTTTATACCAATTTTTATGTGACAAAAAGGAAAATAAATGCCAAACACCTGACAAGCATGTAAATCTCTGGAACAGAGTCAATAGTTGATTTATTAAAAAACAGAGCTAAAAGGGAGGCTGACATTAAACTCAATAAAACATGTGAAGCATTTCAGAAATGGACGCCATGAAGTTGCAGACATTATCCTGTAATATCTAAATGTGTTGCAGTGGTTCACTAGGTTGAGTCATGGTGCAACATTATTATTAGTTTACCATGAAAGCAGGCGATGAGCGGCTCTATGGAATGTTGCTAATAGTTTAGCTATTGGCTAAAGTTACAGTTATCATGTGTGGCTAAGTTCATGTTTTTGTAACGTTCTGTAACAGCAGCGGGATGCAACATCGCGTTAATTATATGCCCGTGTGTAAATTCTAACATGTCTCGTCTTGTCGCTCTCCAGTTATCCCAGTCCACGTCCTCCATTCCTCTGCCAGATTGTCTTTGTTCTACCTTTCGTGTTCATCACTTCCCAGCACAACTCCTTGTGTTTGTCTATTTGCTTTCTGACTTTGTCTAGCTCTTTGGTTTTTGGACTTTTGCCAACTCCCTGCCTGGATTTGTTTGCTTGCTTTTGAACTTTACTTTATGTCCTAAAAGTCTTTCATTGGCATCTCCGTCTCTGCCCAGAAGCCTCACAGGGATCCCAATCAAAATTGGGATGACTGAAGCTGTTAATTTCATTTTTCTGTAATAATGTAATGTGTTGCAGTGGTTTCTTGGTTTTGTGTGTAGATTTATCATGAGAGCAGCAGATGAGTGGCTGTTGAATGTTGCTAATAGTTTGGACTTCTGCTAATAGTGTCCAAAGGCTGCCTCCCAGTGTCCTCAGATCCTCAGGGGCTGCAGATGAGAGCTCAGACGGTTCATGCAATAGGAAAAGAACCTCAAAAACACCCGCTTCCTGTGCAACGACCCTGAATCCAATCCCCAAAATAAAGCAAAACCATAAGCTTTGCGTTTGTGCTGTAAAAATATGAAAACGCAGTTAGAAATGAGAGGACGGAATGAAAAAGTTTCTGTTGTCAGTTTAAAGAGGGTTTCCCGTCACATGGCTCACAGGCTCACTGCACCTAAATTATAAGTCTGAATCTGAAGCTGCATGGCTGTGATCAGAACAGGTTTTGATGATGAAAATTATAAAATGGAGAGTGAGGAGCAAAAGCAACTTTAAGACAAACTCAGTTCTCCACTCTCAGTGGGGAGGGTCTGAGCACTCTTCACAACAATTTCCCATTCATTCCTATGGAGAAATTTGGTGCAGTCTTTTGTGATTTGCGATTTGACCTCTGAGAAAAGTCATAGCACCCCATTCCCAATTGAACCGCATGATTTAAAGTAATTTTTTGCATATGTGCTGGCAATGCTGCAGGAGGAGTAGTGGGACAAAACATGTGGAAAAAGAAAGTAGCAACAGTGTGGCTGTGCTTTGCAAAGCCTGCAGACTGAATACACATGAGAGCACAGTCTGCAGCTTTAATATACATTTCATTTGCATGTGCAAAAATCCACACAGATTGTTTTGCATGTCTGTCTTCATGAGCGGAGTGCACCTAATGTGGAGTATTTTTCAAGTCCAGAGACTGTTGTGCTTACCCAGATCTCCAGCAGGGTCTGTGTCAGGGCGGCAGTCCAGGTAGTCGGGGTCGAGGGTCAGCATGGGGTCCTTGTCATCTTGTAGCACAGTCTGAGGGTCACCTACAGACTCACTGTGGAAGATGACTCTGCGAGGCATCGCCAAGGCCAGCTCCTTCCAGAAGACTGAGGAAGGAGTCTGTGGACAGCGGACACACAGGAAACATAACAGCACGCTGTACAAGTCGAACTGAGCTGTTGAAACCTTACTTGCATGTATCATAATACACAGTACATTTCTAATTTAATTCATATGTATAGATATCAAATTACATTGAAACATTTCTGAACCGAGGAACATCTATAATTGCATAATGTGTTGTTGCCAGTTAAATAGACTGATTCATCAGTAAATCAGAAACTCTTTTTCTCCCAACTGCTGGAAGATAATTTCCTCTGGCTTTAACAATATAATACTTCTGGCCTTGAAACCCTCAAACAGCCTCTTTAGTTGCTTCTGAGGTTTAAGCAGCTTTGGTTATAACAGTTTTCTGTGAGCTCCTCTCACTGGTTTACAGTGGGCTGGGTTCAGCTGGAGTGAGGTGATGTGTCATACTCTTGAGCACCAATCAGGATTTAGAAACATTTTTAGGCATGTGTTTTTCTGAATTTAAACCCTGATTGTTGCTTATTTAGTCATGAATATTTCATGCTTTAGAAAGATACTTAAAATTTAAATCCATGTTTTGGAAATGTTGTGCAAGATAAAATTTATTCACATGATTATTTCAATATAATAGTGACTTCAACGGAAATGCTACATACTCCCAGTGAGAGAGAAAGGACAGACAGAGCCTAGGCACTAACTATGAATGCTATAAATCCTTTGGACACACTGTATGTACAGTGCTTAACAAATTTATCAGACCACTGGTCATAAAAACGAGAAAACACAAATATTTTAGAAATCTGTCAAAAACTTGTTTCAAATTAAACATTGTATTATTATTTATTAGGCAAATAATAAACTGGAACAACTAAATAGTCCTTATTCACATATTTTAACCAAAAATATTAATATTTTGTTTGACCTCCTTTGGCCCTGATTGTTTTCATGGACTTTTCGACCGTCTCTTTTGTTATTGAGTTCCAAATAGTTCCTAGCTATTCCCAGAGACTTGCTTTGGATTAAATTTGTGTGTGATCTATTTTTTAATTCAATAAGTCCCAGATCTGTTCGATAGGATTCAAGTCTGGACTTTGACTTGGCCAGTCCATCAGTTCCACTACTCCAGATTCCTTTTACATCATTTCAAATACATCATTTTGATGATGTATAAAGAGCTTACACATACTGGTGGATTAACCATTACAGAAATTAAAAAAAATATTTAGGTAATCAGCAATACTGTTAATTTAGGGCAGCGGAGGCAAACACCTTACACTGGGAGGTGGTCTAATAAATTTGTTAAGCACTGTACATATGTAATTCACATAATATATTCTTTCCAATTAGTTGAAATCCAGTTTGAAGCATAATGGCATTTATATTTACATTATTATAGTTTGCTCAGACAGATTTTGCTGTATAATAACAGCACTAATATGTATTACTGTGGATCTTACCACAGAGTTGTGCCTCCAGGTGAGTATGGTGAGGCAGTGCTGGTGCTCAATGAGCAGCTGCTTGATCTCAGGCCTCATGCGTTTGGGCTGACCGTCCAGCATGATGAGGATGGGCCGCTGACATAACTCCAACAAGTGGAGAAAACCCTGTCTGAAAACACACACAGCCACAGCCTGTCATGACGGGACATGCTGTGCACGCTGCAGTATGCGGCAGCAACACCGACCTCAAGTGGTGTATTGTGATGATGCCACATTCATTTTACTCACTTTTATACAGAATGTAAAGTTCTGTTTGAATGGTGTTGTTTCTACATTTGTTTCTATATTAAATGTGTGTGTGCGAGTCTGACCTGAAGTTATTGCAGCACCAGTCCTGCTCGAGGTAAGCATGAGAGAGCAACACGATCAAACGCCGAGACCGGCTCATGTTCATTAGCAGCTCTGCAGAAGGTTCTGGAGACACATAATATTATGGTGCATTGTTAAAAATGGGCAGCTTTAAGCAACAATTTGTTATCCAAAAGCCAGTTTCACAAAAACAATTTGCGAGAACTGATTACACACATTTTACAAAATGGAGGCAGCATCAGTTCACACAAATGATTGATTCTTACAGTTTATAGAGACATTAGCAAATCAAGCAGGAATAATGAGTCTCGAATAATGAATAATGTGTCAGAATCAACATGAGAGACAATTATCTCATGTGAAACATACCCCAGACTAACTGATGACAGAAATGATGAAGATTAAAACCAATAAAAACAACATAAACAATATTGAATATAATAAACTCTACCTTTCACGCCTATAAAAACCAAGAGAGCTTACCTGAGCCAGGGAGGATAACGTTGTCATTGAGGTGCACCTTGTACCCGTTTTTATTCTCCAGGTGAGGTTTGAGAATAAAATTGACAAACTTCCTGTCATAATCATTGTTCACATAGGAGATGTAGGCATCGTATAATTTGCCATCTGAAGACACGGAGACAGAAACATACCAGTGGTGTTAATGCTACAGTTTTACGCACGAGTATAGCAACCTTACATCAGTTAAACAGCGGCCTCACCATTGAGCTCATAGTCTCCGTAGGAGTTCCTGTACCAGAGTTTGATGCTCAGGTGACACCTGGAGTAGACAGCAGCAGCTACAGCCAGGAGGAGGAGGAGGGTGATGGCTGCGACAACAGCGGCAGTGTGGCTGGGGCTGTCTGACAATTGAATTCGACTGTCAATTAAAGTCATGTTGTGAAGAATTTTGAACTGTTTATCTATTGCTGACATATCACATGCTGGGCCAGGCTCCCTGCCAATACACTGTAAAATTATACAGACTGGATGGCTGTGTGTGTGTGTGTGTGTGTGTGTGTGTGTGTCTTTCACCGTTTTCTCCAATCTGCATTGTCACATTTATGTGTGTATGACTTTTTCCATTTCTGGGTTGGTAATCTTTTCAGAAATATAACAAATGATGCAGGACAGCGTATATAGGAGGATATCATTGGTTGTCTCACTTGAATTCTGCAGGCTGAAGTCAGAGGAGACGTTCCTCACTGTGCAGCTGTAGAGGCCAAAATCGTCCAGCTCTCTGAGGGTGATCACCAGCAGACTGTTTACCATCAGCTGGCCGGCAACAGGACACCTGATAAGTAGGGCACAAACTCGATCTTACTCCCACTCTAAGTTACTTTTTTAAATGCAGGAACAAGAATAGCGATGGTAAAAGTGATGTTTTAAAAAGCTTTGCATCACCATGAGGAGGTATTCTGCGTGTGATTGGTGAGGGGTTGGCCATCTTTACTCCACTGCAGCCTGGTGTCACATTGCTCCTCTTTAGAGTCCCAGAGGAGAGCAGTGCAGTTCAGTCTCACAGTGGATCGCACATTCCTCCAGAGGCTGGTCAAGCCCCCATTAGGTTTAAATTCTGGGGCTTTGGAGCACTGGGACTCTGTGCAAAGACATTCCACTGTTATCTATGTTCACTGCATGAGCTCCAGACAATAGAGGCCTTCATGTGCGCTGCCAGATCCGGCCTGAGGCTGCTGCTGGAGAGGACGCAGAAACAAAATGCCTCTTTGCAGGTGTAGCCAATCTGTTTGACCCCCATACACTCTCTAAGTTTACTGCAAGGTCAGATTATAGCTTACTGCAGCAGCCACATAATTACAGTGGCAGGTTTGAGACGACTTCATTACAGTTCCACACAGAAATAATATTTACCTTTAACGATGAGACGCACAGTGAATGAAGCTGTGCCGTTCCCCTGTTGCATGCAGGTGTAATTCCCTTGGTCTTCTGAGCTGACGCTGGCAAACTCCAGGTAGGCCTTCCCTTCCGGGGCGAGGAGCTGCTGACAGTCCTTCTGCCAGGTCAGGTTGAGCTGTGGGGAGCTCCGAGGCCGAGGAAGCTCCAGAGGGCAGTTCAGCCGATACGGAGGTCCCTGCGGCCCCACATAGAGCACCTGCTCCTTAAACCTGCTCTCATCCACACAAGCCTCAGCTGCAAACAGAGACAGAGGGAGTTTATAACAACTTCTTCGAATTAGGGATGCAGCAATCCAACTTTTTCTGACCCAAAATGGATTCTGATCCCTCAACTCTGGGACATGGAGAACCAAACCCATAAAATCTGTATAACTCACTGCATGGAAGTCACTTGAATCATTTTTATAAGAGAAAACATGAAGACAGGGGGTGCTGTGGCACTAAGATCTGAGTCGCAAAACTGCTATGAACTTGCCTGAATTTTAATAAACGAGGAAACTGTGCGTGTCACTTATGTCATAGCCAAGTCACTGTATCTGGGTGGAAACCAATCCGGAGCACAGAAACGAATACTTTCTGTTGTGTGACCAAGGACATGCAGCAAGCAAATATGTACCAGTGGATTACCAAACTGTTTGCATAGACTATGTGTAGCTTCAGAGGACTGTGTTCAGCTCTAGTGGCCTTTGGCAAAGAGAGAGAGTGTCTAATGGTGCATGAAGGTGAACTTGTTTACTCTTTCATCCTGGCTGACTGAGCGAGCTGGTGTTTTGCTGGCATGGACAAAAATAATCATTTAAAAAAATGACTCTTCTTTTCTGTTTGGGGACATTTTCACTAAAAACCTGCTCAGCCTTATATCACACTTCACTGCTCCCCTGTCAGGCCACAAAATACATCTTAGACTAACTAATAAGAACTGGCCTAATGACCCTGAACCTGTTCTACAAAGAATTCCGCGCATGCGCTCATCGTGACTGTGACCAAACCACGAATAACCCGCATAACTGCCCTCTCTGGTTCCTCTCTGGCTTCCTTATGCTTTATTTTACTTTTTTTTTTTTTTTTAACTGTATGCCAAACATAGGGACACATCCGGGTCCGAAGTTCGGGTCTGGTCCTCCTGTTGCCTGGCAGCAGCAGCATGTGACTGCGTGACCGTGACCCCGTACACACACACCGAGCACTTGCGCACTGACCTGATTATTTACCCATCCAGCATCAGGCGAATCTGACTCTGACTAATGGGTTATAAAGGACACACTCCAAAAATAACAGGGTGAATCATACAACTATCAACAAATTCAGGAGCTCAGAATAAAGTGTAAAGCTACGAAATATCTGACTAATTCAAGTAAATTAAGTTTAACTTAAAAACATCCTTACCGGCTGCGACGAAAGTCCTGTCCCATTCAGCGGAGCACGCCAGTATGAGAGCGACTAAAATCACAGCCATGAGCCGCAGCCTTCCTCCTCTTCTTCCTCTTCCTCCTTCTTCAGTTGAGGGAAAAGTGAACCGAGCGGAGTTTTTCTGTAAACCTACATCACTGACGACTTTGTTACGCTGCGGTCACGTCGGGCAGAGCCGTGCAGGTGACTACGCGGACGTCTGCTTTATGGTGAGTCAACAGCACCTGGAGGGACCTGAAACTCTGCTGCCCATTGGCTCCCCGGGGGTCACGTGACGCGCGCACCGGTTTCCACCTGCGTTCCAGCGAAACCTGAGAGAAGAGATGGTGCTGGAAAAGTCCCATAAACTACATCTGTGTGGCCCTAAAGTAAATCCACACATATGGTTCTTATATTTAGTATAAATGTTTTTAGTCAGACACCTTAAACACAGGATTTATAAAGATGGCTTTGACAATGGTAAACAGATTTGCTAGTATAAATCATATTTATTGGTGTTTATTATTTCTGTTTGGTATTGTTTGGTGTTATAGTTTGTAATTATCAATGTTAGTAATCCATTAATAATTGTTCATGGGTTTCTCACTTTTACATAACATTTCGATGTTGATATAAATGTGAAAATAAGTAATGAAGACTTTTTTTTATCATTAAGTTATAAATAGTTTTTGGTCCAGATTGTCAACAGCCTGTTTCAGTGTCCAGTCAGTTTTATTAATAAATGTACAACTTATAAACGCTTTGTAAAGCGTACCTCATTGGGGAATGCTTTAGTGTAAAGATACTGAGACTATGAGATACTAAAATCAGCTCTAAAAAGACACCATTTGTAAGGTTTTCCTCAAGCCATTAAATCCCCCAAATTCCCCTAATCAGTGGAGTAGGAGGACACGATCTCTGCGTCCTCACTGACAGCTATGGCCGAGACGACACCACTGACATAAATGTCACTACTATTAAACTACTGTCAAAAAGTAATGCATATGGCACCGGCACAAAATGTCAAAAATGTCAAATATGACACACCTTTTATGTACTTCACACAATTTAAAAGATATTACATGAGGCCAAAAGTTTTCTATTTTATTCAACAATATAAAATATTATAATGCAAAACATTCTTGTGTCTGATTTACAAAAGACACCATTGGATTTTACTTACTGCAGTAATGACATTCATCACGGTGCTTTTTTACAGTATAAGGCAACATCTTAACACACAATCGGTACTGTATGTGCAGTAGCATTATAAATTATGTTTAGGCTTTCAATAAAAACACTCACATACGTCTCACAAATATAGAGATCCAACAGTAAGCTATTAGTGCATTCTTAAAATAGAATAAGAATAATCTCATGAAAGACGCGGTCAGTAAAATCAGTTACTGTACAAGAAAAAAATCTGTCTGCCTCCAAAGTCCATTTGACAGATGAGAATCCAGATAGCCAGCACTGAAACATTTGACTGCAAACAATACGACAGAGTGAGAGCCCTCCGTCTGAACTCTTCAGAGAGATGATTAATGGCTTTGAAAGGGACTCAACACTGTGATAGTCTAGACACTTTTATGCACAAGGCAACACCGGGTTCATGTCCTCAGGGGAAAATGTGTACCATTAAAATGTCTGGATGCTGTCACGCTTCAAATGAACTGTAGGAAATAAAAGCAAAGATTGGTTGGTTACAGCATCTATGTCACAGAGACTATAAATGGTCACAAAAAAAAGCACAATCTTAAAAACAAACTTTTGAGGAAAAAAACCCACATAATTAGAGCTACAAAGTACAAATGCCACATTTGTATTTATGAGTCATCGTTTTAGCAATTAGGATTAAAAATGTCAAAATAAAGTACCATTACATTTGGATGGAATATTTATTTTTTTAGATGTACACCTCTTAGAAATGATTCATATGGAATCAGAGGAGTAATGCAGCTGTCCTGTGTATCTATCCTGCAGCCATTCATTTGCATTCATTTTAGACACACTGTCACATCAAAGCGCTAAAACAATGGGATCAAATCTCAGGTCAGGGTGACTTTTACAAAAGTTTAATGCAGTGGTTCCCAAACAGTGGAGGGTAAAATGTGGAGTGGAACCAAAGTTAAATAGAGCATATTCATAGCAGACATGCTGACTTGTCCAACGCAAGTTTATCTAACAACAGCATTAATGTGCGGCATTGCATTGCAGTAAAATGAGCCTTCGTTAATGTTATTTATTCTATCTGTTCACAGCTGACACTCTGATAAGTCAGAAAAAGCTCTCTACTGCTAGGAGGGCTATCAAGATTCAGCTTCGCTAGACTTTTTTAGAAAGCCAAAGGACATGTAGAGCACAACATAGACAGACCGTTAACAGGGTAATAAGGCATCTTGCTCCTGAGATCTCTGCAAATATATACGGCTATATGTGTCTTTTGTTTGTTAAAACAGGCAGTAAACTTTGGGGACCACGCTATTAGCTTATGTGCTTGCTTTACAATATTTAACCAAAATCACAAGTTGCACGTGCTTTGTTATATTGTTATTGCACAACAGTTTGAAAACTAATGAGTAAGACAGTTAGCTGCCACACCAGTCTAACCGCATATCATTTGAGACTCACCTGAGTTCCTCTTTTAGCCTGTTGAGTTTATCAAAGAGTCTGTCATTCTTGACCTGCATGGGGGCGCTCGGTACAAACCAGGCAGCGATGAACTTGCATATGACGACAACGTGCTACAAGCAGACAGGAAAACGTTGTAATGTAATCTTCTTACTATTTGTGAAGATATGGTTTCATTAAAGATAACACTGCATGACTGTTCATTCAAAAGTACTATTTCCGGAGACTTCTGGGTAGGCTGTAGGTAAGCTGTGTGTAGGTGTATGTATGCATGTACATGTGTAAGTATGTCTAGATGTGTGTCTTTGTGTGCATGTTCATTAGAATTTACTGTAACGACTTAAAGTGACTTTATATGTGTGCTCTTTGTCCTTAGTCTTCAGTCCTAAATATGAACATAAATATAGTGTTTTATTGCTTTTATTCACTGCAGAATTGCTGATTGCATGTCTACATCTCTTCGCTACCACTTCCTGATTTTGGTAAAGCTCAGCTCATCATTTTGAACTTATCTGTGAATTGCTGAATGAAATCAGTGTGAGAAAAAAAGAGTGGTGGTTTCTTACCTCAAACAGGATAACAAATGCAAAGCGCACTGCTAAAATTAGCCAGAACTGGGGGGTGAGACTATAGTCCTCGTTGCTCCTGTAGTCTTTGTAGCTGTGAAGAGAAACAGAACAGAAAGTAGATCAGCTTATCAGTTGTTTCTTTTACGATATCAACCCACAGTAGATGGCTGTGTAGCAACTGGAGCGATGCCCCTATTTTTGAGAATAATGTAAGCTTTATCTATAAAGCATTTCTATTACTTGAGGATACACAGTCTTCATACGCATGGTAACAGTGCAACACCACCAGGAGAATAACATTTAAATGTACTGCGAACACTGAACAGTAATTAACACTGGTGAAAAGCAAAAAATATGTGCTTTCAATTCTGTGGTTACTCAAATGATATGTTCTGACTCTGGTTTCTCCTCATCTAAATGTCAGAATCGTGCCGGTTAAATAGCTCTTCAGCTGTCGAGGACAAATAAGATTAAAAGAGAACAAACCTGCAGTAGGAAACATTCAAGCCACTCGGAGTGACCATCTGAGAAGCTGCAAACTCGTTGCCTATCTTGTGGTCATCCATTCGTGCAATGGAAAGAGAGTTGTTGATGTAGCCAGCCATGCAGCTGGAAAAAGAGAAGAATTGATTTAAACATGAGAGTTGCATAAAACATGACAGAGCACAAACATTTTCTAGAACAATGCACATTCTCACTCAATATCTGCTGTCGTGCCGTTGGCACATGGGCCATAGCGGTACCGGTACACCAGCCGAGGGATGAAGTCTGATGATACACCAATGACCAGCCCGTTAGCGATGACTGCTAAGACACCGATAGCCTCCAACACGTGTATCCACACACCTGAAGAGAGGAAACGGTGATGTGAGGAGACGTTTACCTCCAGTATGAATGGACAAACAATGTTTTATTAAGAGTCATTCTTAAAAAAGTGACCCTCACCAATATCGTTGGTTTTCTTGGGAACCAGCCGGCGCTCTAGCGTGACCATTTTAATGGCATCCAAACGTATCTCAATTATATTATTAATGAGAGCTAGCAGAGGAGCAAGAGGAAACGCTGCCACAAATATGGTGGTAAAGCTGAACTGGATCACTACAGGGAGAAAACAACATTATTGGCCAAAACCAGGCCAAAATTTTTCTCTTGTCTACATTTTTTCCATCAGCATAGTACATACCCATCTCCAGAAACTCATTGAACAGGCTGAAGGAGTCAACGTCATTGAGGCGGTAGTTGCTGACCCAGTTTCTAAGCTTGCAGTTGTCGCACAGTTCAGCTCCATGTTTGGTCTCTGATTCGTCTTTCAGGTAGCAGTGGGCACATTTCCGCTGTAGCTTCTGGGTCCTTCTTCTCTTCAACCACCTGCAGAACCAGCTGATTCAAACAAGAGAAGGTGGCTTTCAAAATCCCAGAACCAATGTAAATAAAGTGGACTACACAGTGCATTACACAGAGCAGTATATGATCATAAAATCTGATTATTACTTACGGGCCCGCGAACTCAAAGACATTGCTGATGGTTTGCTTGAGTACCATTATAATTGCCATTTGGATGAACAGGTCTGTGAGACACCCACTAGGATGACACTACACAGGGGAGAGCAGAGTGTTTGGAATGCAATTAGATACAATATTCAAATGCAAAAAAAAATTGCATGTAAAAACATAAAAATGGACATTTAGTCATTCTAGATGGGGTAAATATCTATGCTCACCTCCTCTAGCCTCCATTTCCCTGCGATTCGGACATAACCACCAGGATGGCCATTAATCCTGTCATGTATGTTACACACACACGCCATTTTTAGTCTTTCAGGTTAATGTGGGATACTGAGCTTTAATAAGTGAGGACAGCGAGGTCCTTTCATTTGGACGTTAATTTAGGGTCTTTTAGATCATTACAGTGTGTTGTGTGGGACTGAAAACTGCATCTAGAGCTGAAATTATAATAATAATCATATTTTTTTGATACCAATATACTATATGACACCTATGACAAAGTGTGAATATTGAATTTTCAGCCCTTACATTAGTCCGTTAGTTCTTACCTGCCAAGAAAAAAGGCCACATAGAAGAGAGAGGAGAAATAGGTGAAGAACTGGAAGGTGAACATCTTGACTGTGAAACTCTTCTCTGTAGCAGCAAACGACCTTGTTTTCTCTGGTGAAGACAGACCTCATGCTCAGAGTTCATGCAGTTCACTATTTGGTCAATGGATGGCACAATCCCACACAGCCGAGAGATGCCCCACTATAGACTTTCAATTTCACATCTCTTACATCATTCCCTCTGTTTACCTTTTATTAATTCAAAATAATTTCTTTGCAATATTACATATCAAAATACCAAAAATGAATTCACGAAAGCAGAACCTCACCCACTCTTATTCATTTGCCAACCCTCAAATTTGTCTTATGACCATTTGGGGGATCTGACCCCGAGGATGGGAACTTGTATTCTACATGACAGAACCAACAGACTAAATCTCGGCACAGGGGCCCTAAACATCCCATATAATCATGATAATTTCCTGCACTATCTCCCTCTTCTTGCTCTTCAGCCTCAGACTCTCTCGCTTAACTTAAAGTCATGCCATGCCTCACTTTCCCTCCAAGTGCCCTCACGAATTTCCTCTGAAAATCATCTGACTTATCACACATCTTCACAACCGATGAGTGTATGTGTTGGCCCAGTTCCAAAGTCCATGCTGAGCCCTGAAAGCTGTTGTTTGTTTATGAACATGATCATGCTATCCTATGATAAGGGCTCTGTGCTTGCTGCTGTCTATATATGAAACTTGTCATTTCTCAAATTTTTTTTAACATAAGATTGCTGATTTGTGTGTGAATCCCCTTAGAAAATTATTAGGAAGTATGCAGAAAGGAGTCAACAAGTCCACAAGAGAGCCCTCAAGCACTTCCCAGTTTCTCTGTGTGCCCTCCTGGGCATTTGAAATAAAAAAAACGTCCAGAAAATCTTAAGTCTGTAAGAGTGGATATTGGATTTGGGCCACAGCACAGAAGACCAGCCACATCATTTGTGTTGTGAAGCTGCTGTTCCAAACAACTTTCCTGCTTGAACCTGCTGCCAGTTATCTGTCTGCTATCTGTGCGTCTGACCTGCTTCTTGTTTGATTACTGCATCTCTGCATTTGCTTGCCTGTTCTCACTGCCCACCTCACTACAACTGCAAACTGTTATTGACTATGCAAATGACTGCTTGTTTAACATTTACTAACAATTAATTATTATTCAGAAGTAGGATGTTTTACAGCTAACGTTTAATTCTGTCTATAAACATGAGTGGGACATCAGCATCTCATTCAAATCTGGTACCATATGGAAATGAAAAATACTTAGAACAGGTAAGAACGTACCTATTTCACAGAGTTTCATGGCCACAACCCTGTTGATCTGCAAAGACACAGTCAGAGTCACAAAATAATATTACGATAAAGAAACAGAGGTGCGCATTTAGAGACCCGCGTACCCGTGTCATGACAGTGATGATGAGGTAATGCAGGACGGCCCCTAGCATCATTGCTCCGCTGTTGGAGTGGTTGCTCAGGAACTCCCATGATCCCTCAGCCAAGAGCACGGCTGCGATCACCCTGAACACCACTAAGGCATGTGTCAGGCCAATGATCACCAGTATCTGTAGAAACACATAAACACTCATTGTGGGATCAATATACCTGCCTCCTCTGTTAACTACATCTTTCCGTAATTCTTATTCTAACCTAAACTTTAAAGCCATTCAAGCCCTTTTAAATACTTTATGAACAGAGTGTAACAATGACAAGCCACCCACCATAACTGTGACACAGATCAAAACCAGAGTGCTGCGCAGGTATGAGTGCTTATATTTTTTTGGTTCACAGTCTGCGTTGTTCACAATTTCCAGGATCAGCTCCTCCTGCAGTTAATTATAACAGAGAAACACACACAGCAATGAAATTCAATGAGCGCTGACCTGATATTACTGACATGGGATGTGATGTATAAAACGAATCATACCTCCTCTTCACACCAATCAGACACTTTCCATTCACACACATAGGAAGCCCGGTGTCTCTTCCAGAACTCAAGAAACAGTGTTGCTGTGAAGATCAGAGATTTATGTAAGAGATCATAAAGTCTGCAGGGACATCTATCTATCTATCTATCTACCTATCTACCTATCTACCTATCTATCTATCTATCTATCTATCTATCTATCTATCTATCTATCTATCTATCTATCTAAGAGCTTTAGTTAAAAACAGACATTTGACAGCAGAAAACTCAGGAACTGATCCCTTCCTCTGTGGCGCTACTTTGACGGTAAATTACATCATGTGAGCTCCAGCCATTGTTGACCTTTGTTGACCTGTATTACTTTTTGCTTTTTTAACCAGTATCATAAGAGAACTTCCATTTAGCTGGCCACATTTTGTCCTGCATTATCAATGTTCCTCTTTTCTTTTGCTTGATGCATTCTTTCTCTTCCTCAGTCTCACCTCTATCACCTCTCACATTTCCTCTCATATACTCATGTTATCACTTTTTTCTTTCAATATTGCAGTGGCTGTTCTTAAGTGTTCTCTTCTCACAGCTGTGCAAACAAACTTCACTTAAATAAATCACCATTTTGTCTGAATCCTTATTTTCGTAGGACTGACATGAGAGCAGATCTGACAACAGACTATAAATCCACACAGACACGGAGGCATTAAAAGCAGAAAAAACTGAATAAAGCAGTGAAAGAGAATTTATATTTTCTTATAGATGACTGCTTGACCACCCCCACGGCCAGATGGCTGGGTCTGATTAAGATGTGAGTTGCCAGGACGAGTAGGTTCTCTCAGTGATGTGGCATCTCCTTGGCAGTGCATGTCTCAGCGATTATAATTAAAAAAAACATCCTGGCAGTTGGGTAAAATACATTTAAGGCAGATAAAAGACACATTTGTCCAAGTTTATCTTGTACAGCCAAAAACGTTTGGGCGAATAAACAACAGTACTGGAGAAGAGTTCTGCACCCTGATTTTCAATTATTTCTATTAAATGTGCACTGTTTCATAAATGGCTATGAAGCAAACAGGGATCAGGACACAAGATGTCATATAGACACACAGAACTCACCCCACACTGCCATGAACATCGCAAAGAGCACTGTGCCGTTATTGTCAAACAGTAGGCTCACCTGTAGGCAGACAAGACCAGCAGTGAGCGCAAGCAGACAAGCACACGGTTCAGCTGTCTACCGTCAATGCACTGATGTACCTTGGCATACGTGCAGGTGTCAGAGAGCTGCCACACTTTGCATCTGTTGTCACAAAGTGGACACATGATCGTGTCCGCATCACAAACCTCCTTTCTAAAACACAACAAGCACTGTACTTATTACAGAGCACATACAATTCTGTTCTGAGGCAGTGACACTGTGCGGCTGTGGTGAAGCTTACATGAGGGGTGAGCTGTTGAAGAAGGCGAGGCCATAAAGGAAGACTATGACCCCAATAAGAGCAGGGGGGATGAGCAGATATGTGTACCAGCCCAACCACAGGTAGTACAAGGCCACTTTCTCCCCAAAGTAGTTCCTGACATGAGAACACACACAAACACACAAACACACACAGAGAAAATGTCCAAAAAAAATGAGGTGGAAATATGCACTGGAAATATAATGGAAAAATCACATACATATATACATTGCACATGTGCAGTTTACAGACACTGTATACGAGGATAAAACTATGTGTGGAACCAAGTGCTGTGTCTACCTTCTGTATTCATTGTACTAATATTCTTTATAATATGACTACAATATGTTAATAATATGTCAAACAAATTATCTATTCATTACACTGTTTAAGGCATATGTTTATGAACGGTATGTGGTACAAAACCAACATTTGCAAAATTATACTGTCAAAGTATAAAGTCTGCACAGAATGTACTTTAATTACATACCACATAAACAGAAACACTGTATATACATATATAAATTCTTGATTGTACATTTTACAGCATGAATTATTAGTTTTTTCTGCTGCCCCTAACATGGGTACTATATCAAAAGGCTGAAACTTTTATCACACAGCTAATCTGAACAACTCTAACAACTCTGATTTGTACCACCATTCAGTACTGTGCATTATCTTACATATTGTGTCCAAACAATGCCTGCATCATGCGTGGGGGGGGTAACATGATTATTGCTGTTGTCTTGTAAATACTTGAACCTACTTCACAATAGGGTGACACGGAAAACAATAATGCAGCAATAACTGCAACTGTAAAAAGCAGAGTAATGAATAGGCTGTTGTGCTGTAGTCCAAACCTGACAGCAGTTATGGGTTGCCCTTGGAGACAGGCTGTCCATCGCGCCCAGCTCTCCTTCAGCTCTCTCTGTTTCTTTTTCTGAGAACAGAAGCACAAAAAAAAACAACATGAAGAAGAGCTTCATACATATGGTTGAACACAGCATATCGTCAAATTGAAAAGAGAGGCTTACAATGTAACAATAGAAAAACATGATGTACTTCTTCTCTTGCTGATTTTACAAGCTTATTTAAACAATTACGATAATCAAATAAACATCCAATTGCATGTGTCTAATTATTCAAATAAGCTTTGAAACTATATTTACATTTTGATTTTCTGGATATTTAATTTTGTGGAAACGACTTCACCTCCTTATATGTGCACATGTGCATCGATGCATGCTCACACACATGCCCACTTGATGCACTGAATGTCTCACTGCATTAATATGACTCACACAGCGAATCTGTGAACAAAGACGTTTTTTTTGGCAGCAACGTATTGTTTTGAGAAGCCACTGCCAAGTTTCACTTCATAATTTTAGATGTTTTCAAGAAGAGCAAAACATTTTGGTGGCCACATGAAAAGAGACTTATCAGTGGATAATAGTGTTACTATCTCAAGCATGAGGATGTGTGGATCATGTTTCTGCTCTTCATTCATGCAATCTTGAGGACAGATCACGATCATATGTCATACGGTCTGTAGGAAGGACGAGTTTCACCTCATGTAAGCAGAACCTTGCCTCGAAAACCTTCATCTTCATAAGGTCCCGCAAACCCTCTGGGAAGAACAGGCGAGAAGAATAACATGAAAGAGAAATATTAGGTGTCCGGTTACCTGGGGAGTATTGGGGTAGTAAAACCTCACCTCCTGAACGGATCGGCGTGTGATTCAAGATGAAATGGACAATCCTTATCCTGAAACGAAGACGAGTATCACTTATTAACATGAACTTGCAGCAAGAGTCACTAAAACTTCATTCATTCATTCATTCATTCATTCATTCATCAGCCTTTGAAAATGTGACTCTTAGCAATGACAAAGAACAGCAGGGCTTATAGATCCTTCAGAATGCCAAATTCATAAAAGCACAACTACCAGTAAGATCTCATCTCCATATGACATATTTAGAAAAAACTAGAAGCAGAGACGTCTCAAACAGCATCAGCAATTGCTTAAAATGTCAAAAATAGCTTCGGCAACATGTTTTACCTGGTGCTGAGCGGCACGACGTTCTGATCCGAGCTCCAGTTACACGCATCTGACACTTTGAGCAGATACCTGTACTTCTCAAAAATTTCTTTAGGTGCTTGAATCCCATAGAAGACGAGGTCATCGTCTATAATTTTCTACGAGAGGAATGAGCAAAGACGAGATAAGTGAATGAATGAGTCATGTAGTCTTCACAGCAGTAAAGACACGTTTTTGTTTGTTACTAAAGACTTACTGTGACTTTCAGGTTCTTTTTTTTCAGTTGTTCGATGTACTCTGTTTGCTTCTTGAACGCCTCTCTCTCCTGGTTGTCAATTGTTTTGGCGACCAGGACGTAGTCGTACGAGAGTGGAGTGTGCTGTGTGACAAGAAGGTATCGATGACTTTCAGACACCACATGGGTCAGTCTCAACACTACTTGGCATGTTGTTAAAGCGAACACATTAAATTCTTACCACAGGAGGAAGTGACGACTGTTCGTTGCCGTTCTCTCTCACCACTCCCATTAATTCCAGGAATTCAATACTAGGCTATATGACAAAATATTGACAAATAATACAAGGAGGGGTCAGTTTGAGAAATTCACACATCGTGAGTCGACGATTTTAAAAAAGATATGAAAAGTGTGACTGATACATAATGGTTTTATTAATAGGGATAATTTGGTTTCACCATTCCAGTGATGTGTGAAAATCTGCAGAAAGGTCACCATCCAGTAAAGAATCCTGTCTAACTGTGACGTGGGGGGTGTGTCAGTGAATGCCACTGTGCTGAGAAAAGCCTGTGGTGATCCTGACTCACTGTGGAGGACTCTCAGTGAGGAGGGTGAACCTAGCCTGACTGAGCGGTGTGGCATGTAGATATAACACCATCATGCCAATCTGTGCTATTCACTCACAGAGCAATCCACACACACACACTAACACAATATTACATGTAAAACAATAAAGGTGTGGCAGACCTAGAAATACAATCCCATTCAATCCCCATTCATATTTAAACATTACTATGTGCTCTGGTGTTGATTTGAGTTAGGGTGGGTCTTGTCCAGCAGTAAAATGAGCTTCTCTTGGAGCTCTTAGGTCTGAGAAGTGCATGTTTAAGACAGCAGGCCTTGTGGCCACACAACAGAAGCTTTAAAGCAGAAGCTGACCTGAGAACAGCACCATTACGTGTCCATAAAATCTCTGTATTTGCATGTATGAGGAACACCAACCTGCCTCCTGTGGCCGGGCATGATGAGAAGGTGCTGAATGCAGATGCGGCTTCAGACAAGCTTCAGTCACCATCCAGTGATCCCGCAGCCTCGGTCAGCTCACCGATATGTCCGACTGTAAAATGACATGAGGGCTGTTGAGCAGGCAGCAGGCAACTTCCGCACTTCCTCTAGGAACAAACGTGGGGTTGTATCAATAGCTGAGGAATGTAAAAGCGACTCTACCTGTTGCTAGTTCACTGCATTTATCTTTTATAGCCTCCACCTTCGTTTCAGTTCAGTCAGTTCAGCGATGCGGCCATCAAACACACACACAAACACACACACACACACAAACACACATACACACACACAGGGTCTGCTGTGTGTTTCAGTGGCTGCAGACAGACACACACACACTCTCGATGTGGTCGACAGGTGCGGGAGAATGGCATTTTATTCTCGTTGCCTCCTCCTCACTGGTGCGTTATAGCAGCAACCCGCCGCTAGATGGAAGCAAACACATTGGATTTAATAGGTAATGACTGACTTGGCTGTGACTGGATCATCCCACACATCCTTCAGCACTGGCTGTGGCATTTGTATTAGACAAACAAACAGAAAAACACCAACACTTTAACACTTTGAGTCATGAAATTACGATTCAAAAGCATCTCGAGGTCATTAATGAAAATCTGAGCAGTTTCACAACGCTTAAGGATTTAGGGACCGTCGATAAATTGACGATAAATTGACACAAAAACAATGTTATTTCAATATCTTCATGCTGGCATGAAAATATTGGTGAGAATTGTGTTTAAAAATTATGCAAATTTGATTTCATGCACCACACTTATTTTCATTTCTTTTACATAAGTGTTTTTTTTCTCTTGACAGTTTTCATGTACTGTGATCCAGCGACTCTGAAACACTACTGGAAATGATTACTATACAAACCACACAGGACACACCTCTTCATATTGGACTTTAGTGCTTCCCCTATTTTACATTAATATATTCATGCTTTGCTTTTATCAATAGCTTCCATGTAATGTGAGGCAGTGGCACACAATCAATACCAAAATGTATCACTCCTCTGGACAAATAGGACAAATCTCTACTACAACTGCAGTTCTTCTTCATAGGTGCAGTTTAAATCAATCTTTCCTCTTAGCTCCTCTCTGAGCTGTTTTTCTTAATTATGTTTTTCTTAATTATCTTTCATAGTATGTAACTTCAACAAAGCACATGTGCCTTAAACGTCCATTGTGCTGGGGCATGGAAAAATGGAGATTTGTTTTTTCTTATAAATGGTAATCACTCGTCTTATTTGCTTGTTTAAAGCAAGTATACAGCATGAAGTTGTGTTCCAAAAACCCTGAAAAAATACATGTTTAGGTTTCATTTTCCATGGTTGTCTTGTTATCACAACAGACACCTTTGGCCCTGCTTTGTACTTTCTGTAATCAGTTTCTTCATGGTGATCATCTGTTTCAGTGCCAACAGTAAATCACTCTCAGTTTTAGGGAGAACTTTTCTCTTTGTTTGTCCCACAGTCTCCTTATGTTCGTCTCCTCTTCACTCAGTGTCAGACCGTGGCTGTAAATGACATCCAGTGTACCGGTCCTGTCCTCTTCACCTGTAGGAATCTGTTCACTGGTCACGCTGAGAACCTCTTTTCAATCATCATTTCCTGTCTTGTTTGTCACTCACTCTGCTCTCTGGTTTGTTCACACTTGCCTTACAGTGCACAGCATCGCTCCTGGCCTGTTTTCTCTTAACCTTGGCATTGTAATGTTCACCATTTTAGCTGTCTCCTCAAGCCTCCCCTCTCAGTGACACATCCCAAAGTATTACCTTATTGAATATATGTCAGCTGATATCCTTGTTTTTTTGTTATAAATAACTTACATGTGATCTCTAATGCACAGTCCTGTGGACCCATTTCTGTTTCCCATCCATTCTCTTTGACGGCAAAGAAAGAAAAACTAACATGTCAAACGGGTGGCCCTCCGTGCCTTGTTATTAAAGATGGCCTTTACCGTTGGTCTTGGAAATCTTGGAAAGTCGTGCACACCCAGGAGCACCCACATGTGAAAGGGGAGAGGCGATGTGAGGCTGCAGAAAAAGTGGTCGCGAAAATAAGCAGCTGTATTTCTGTACTCAGCCACACCCCGCAGAGGAGGATAAGATAATTACACCAGCACAGGACTGTGTAAACCACTTGAAGGGTGACAGAGGGGGGCCGCAGCTACTAAATTTGACCGGAGTGGAAGTACAGGGTAGAGAGGTGGCTGGGAGGAGCAGGGGAGCTGCTGATAGACCCTTTCCTGAACTCCCTGTCATAGAGCAAACAGAAACGCAGATGTGTGAATGACTGGAAAGATAATCCAAACATTACCCAGCTTTAAACAAAACAAAACAACACACAAAACTAAACATCCCAGTGTCTGCTGATGGATGAGCCCACATGTCCTTGAGAGGGCTTATATAATAGCCTCAAATGATGGGTTCAATTCTAACGGGAACAGATGTTTCTGTTGAATAGTCTTAACATAATCTCAGGAGAGAGACTGAAGCCTCTTCTCTTGTGTGGGATCCCTGACGTGAAACAGTTTTGGAAAGGCACGAGTTAAGAGACCAATGTGGTTGATTGCGAAGGAGTTCCTGGAAGCTCTTACTCCGGACATTCTGCCAAACAAATGTAATGTAGGCTTATACCTTGGCCTATAAGCAAATAACATTATCTAAGGCAACATAGTGGCACGGCATCAAAGCCCAAGAGAGCCAAATCCTTGTAGCCTTGCAGTCTATCTTTCTTTGTTTAACGTGGTCTCATTTGCATATTTGCAAATTACATAACGTTGATTGCAGACGTTTTTGCATGGCTTGAGTTATTGCTCATGGGTTTCACTTTCCAGTTACTGAACCACTGAGTAACACAAAATAGCCCGTATTAATCAGTGCCACAAGGATGACACAGACTCTGAATAAACTCCTCCTATTTAATCGCCTGTAATTACATTTTATGAACGCGTCTTTATGGAACCACTGCGTGAAAAACACTCGTCTCTGATTGGCTGACAGGTGTCAAAATCTCAGTTCTAGAATCTTCAAACTGTTAGTAACCATGACAACAGCGCTCTCATCACACTCATCCGCTGAAAATGAAGTAATGAGTTAAACCAGGGGTGTCCAAACACCGGCCAGCGGGCCAACTGCGGCCCGTGGTCCAATTTTCATTGGCCCGCCGGAAATTCTAAAAATGTATTGGAATACGGCCCACACATGGAAGTTGCGCTTGACTGTATTGTACTTCTTAGTCTCACCGCTAGGTGGAGTAACTGTCTTTAATGAGGCAGCTTCTCTATAAAATGAGTAATAGAAGAAGAAATTTGCTACAGGTGACCCAAAATGGCAGAATTAAGGAAATGTAAAAGAGCAAGTGAGTGTACAAAGTTTCGGACGTGGTGTGCGATGAGAGCACAGCTAATAACTAATGACGATCAGTTTTACGTTACGGAGGAGCTGCTCAATGTTAGCAGTCTAAAGAGCACCACGATGTGTTTTTGAAGCTGTGGCAGGTTCAGTTGGCATGATGGGACTTAAATGGGACAAGTTGTGTGGAGGTACATGGGGCTCCAGCTGGGACAGGCGAGCGCAAAGGAATGGCCTCTACGGTGTCCGCCGAGGGGCAAGAAAGTGGAGGTGGAGGAAAGGCTGTTTTTTTCTTGAATCATATTCAGTTATCAAGCAGAATTTACCCACATTTGATTGATTTAGCCAACTTTAATCCACCAGAGGTGAGGCGATATACATCGCCTCTAGTGGATTAAAGTTAGCAATATAGCTCACTTCTAGAGAGTGGCCCAGCCCTTTGTATGTTTGTCTGTATGTGGCCCTCAGTGAAAAAAGTTTGGACACCCCTGAGTTAAACTGTCTGAAAATAGACAGTTCAGAAGTAACTTAGCTATAGGTTATATATATTTATATATTTCTTGCTAAGTATAGCATATAATAGTAAAGTACACAATATACTCCGAGTTGTCTTGATTTAATTAACTAATGTCCGTTGACTAGCTAACATTAGCTTGTCTATGCTAACAACTTTAGCACAATACTATACACTTACGTCGTCCATTTGTGTGCGGTCAGTTATAACCTACAATCCTTCAGTGTGGTTATTTGACCACAGAATCAGTTCACCTCCAGCCAGGCTCAGACTATTGGCTAGCGGTGTGGAGCCACTCCCCTCACGGACCTCCCTCTGTGCCGGGGTGATGCAGCTGCCAGCGGTCAAGGCAGCCAAGCAAGCAGCCTGCTCCGGTGGCGAAGGCGTCTCAGAGGAGGACGGCTGTGGAAGGAGACCGACCCGGGCGTGGGAAGGCGGGACAGCATTCGCCTGGCTGGGGGATATCCTGGTGTACATGAGGACCGATACTGGGCTCAAGAGGGACTCAACATGCACCGAATAACGGGAAAACCAGGAGGGGACAGTTTAATTGAGATGAGCCCGTCCGACTCTTTCATTGGTGAGTAGAGAAAATCCGGAGGCAGCCGGTCTGCCCTCAAACTTGAAACTTTGAAATGCTGCTATGAAATTCAGTGTTGGTCTTCATTAGTGTTGTGAAACCGACCTACTGGGAAATTACTATTGAAGTTGTAGTCTAGTTAAAAGTTTTCGAGTAATACTAAACACTACAACCATTTAAACATTAGTCAATAGGACTACTGAGTACATATAGCTTACAACACCTGAAACTTTCCACTACTAACCACAACAACATAACAGAAACATAGTTTTTCTCAGTTTACAACTACAGTAAGCAGCACATTTAAAATGAGATTTTTGTGACCAATATATGTTGGCATGCCTTTCTTGGACACTTGGAAAATTGTTTGGTGTGCCATTAACTGCCCGTACCACCTCTACACACAGAACATTTTAATTTGAGTTTAAGTGACATTTTGCAATTATTGTATGTATCCACCCTCCGCATTTTCCCTTTTAAGCCATAACCAGCTCATAGTCTGTCTTTGTTTCCATGAAAGTAGCAGCAGACGGCCTCTGACAGCTGGCCTGCTTACTGGAAACACTGTGTCACATTCAGGCACCACTTCATCCACCAGCACCAACCCCAAATCTCCCTCTGCTTCTGTCTAAATGTGAATTTTAAACCAGTGCTTAGTCAAAGGATTGTGTTTTTAGCCATTTATGGTGTTGCTGAATGGAGGATGAATCACCATGGGTGCTCTTCAGTAACATTTATCTGTATGAATCAATGTAAAAGTGTTATGCTTCATCTGCTGCTCAGAGAGAATCATATTATTGCAGTTGAGCTGAGACTGAAGTGTGAGCGATCACTACAGGATCATGAACCGTAGTTCCTGTTACCTTGGTGTTGCGTGTTTATGGTGGGTTGAGATAACGGTGAAAGCAGTGTTTCCTCACAACCTCACAGCATTAAATTACTGTTTACTCTAAATCTTGATTATTTTAATATAGGGTTAAACTATACAATGGCGACTGGTGATGGAAAACAGCCTTCCAGAAACAAGGATTGAATTTACATGATATATTGAATTGCCATTCCCATATAGTCTTACCGTTACTGATATAGATGCCCAGACTGACAGTATTTCCAACTACTCAATAGTTTAACTCAATCACCTAAACTTGTACCTGTAAACAGAGGATGACCAGTGGCTTCCAGTCATAGGAAATCAGACAAACCCACCACTGTGTTTGTTTACAGGACACAGCCTTGCAGTTGGGGCTGCTGAGTCGCCTTGCAAGGTGGCAATGCACTGAAAAACTATGGGTGCAAAATGCAATACAGCTGTACAGATATCGAAAAAGAGTAGTGACTTTCTTGGTGATCATTTCACTGTTGTTTCAATACAGTGGCTGCATTTGTGGTCGCTGTTTTAGAATTCACCAGGATTTGCCTTTTATTATCTCTGTAGCTGAGCTGTGAGATAACTTCTTTATTGTGTAAATAATATACAAAATGTACAGGAGGTTTGCTGTCTGGAGTCTGTTGGGCTGCTGTGGTAATAAAAAAGAGACAGAAGCAGCTTTGTGGCATTTCCACTGTGATCAGCTGCTCTCTCTTGAACAAAGCCGTAACTGTGGAGGCTTCTTAGCTAGGTGGGAAAAGACTCTTGGCATAGCTAATACTGAGTGCTCCAACTGTGCAAAAATATGCTCAGCTGTTAGAGAGACATTGTCATATGTTGTGTAACAAATACATTTTGAAGCAAATTACAGCAATGCAAATCAAAGTCAGTATCCTAACTGGGTTTTTGGGAAGATGAAACAAGAAGTTGGCTTTAATCTTGTTGTTAAAACACTTTAAAGGTCTGCAGTGGGAACCTCTGCTTTACAGGTTGTGTTGTATTCCCCTCATGGAGTCAGATTTATGAATAATGTCATTCATTTTAGTTTTGAACCACTGAGTTATAGTTTGTTGACTTGGTGTGTAATAACGTAGAGAAAGAGAAGGTTTATATATTACAAGGTTCGAATGCTTGTTTCAGGTCAGTGTAAGCACATTTTCTGTTCTGGGTCCAGACTAAATATAACCTCAGAGAGACCATCAATTAGGACGGTTGCCGTTCTATTTAAAAACGGACACAGGGGCTGAAACGTTCTTTCTGCTTTATTTTTTCAGCCATAGTGGTGCCAGCAGTACTTGTGTTTGTCTTGCCTTTCCATCTGCCTTGCCATTTGTTTAGGGAAATCTTTTTCTCTGAGTGTACTCTGTAAGGGTTTAATGGCATTTGAGAGGCAATGAAAGGCAGGTAAAGGCAGACATTCCAATGATTAAAGCCATGTTTCATCAGACAGGCAACTTTCACTTTCGAACACATCGAGGGGGATTTACCAGACTTCTTAGTCTCATTTCCTGCAGTCGCTCCTGTAGTGGTGGAATCGCAGCATATTCTGTCACAGTAATCCTGTCAAGTCATGCTGTCTGGCCTGTGGGAGTGCTGTGGCAAAATGCTGTACAAATATAGACCACAACATTGGCTGACTGTCAGTGCTTGTCTGCTAACTCAGGCAACTGTAGCTGTTCATAAGCCTGAAACCTAACTGTACTGTCACCGACCTGCCTGTCTATTCACTATGCTACATGTTATTGTTCTTTTACAGCGGTTAGAGAATACTTCCATAATTAACATTGGTTATTGTATTGTTAATTTATTGTTTCTTGTGTTACTGTCTTGCAGATGATATAAATGGCTACCACCAACATGCCTCGTCCAGCACAGGATCCTTCCAGCAGGGACAATCATCGGTAAACACCAAACTCACCACAAGCTGACATTCACTCAGCACCTTCATACAGAAGTCTCCACCTTCTGAGTTTGTTTTCATACAGATTTTAAATAGTAGTGACATAAGATCACATATCATTAAATATGATTGCAAGTACCTCAGAACAGCTTGCTCATTCTTGGATGATTTTGATTTCAACAAGCTATTTAAATATGTGAAACTGAGTTCCTTCTATATGTTGATATTTAGCTTTCTAAGACGCATGATAGATTTCTGTTGGACAGAATCATATCTTCACCTCCAGTTTACCTCCTGTAAACATGATTGCAGGAAGTCCATTGTGTACAAGTGAAATGCTTTATTTAGATTTCCTTCCTTCTTCAGTTCATACTGATTTTGTTATTGTAAATCCTCCACCGATTGACAGCCAGCATGTGACTGAAGGGTTTGGCTTGTGAATCTTAGTAGAGCCCAATCAAATCCTCTCAGCCTGAAATGTCATAAGAGAATCAGAGATAACCTCTATGCTCTTGTCTCTTCTTCTCCTTTCACACTGTACTTAAAGTCTCCTTTACCGCCTGATGTGTGTGTGGAGACCTGTGAGTCTCTCAGCACCAGCCTGGCCTCGTTAGCCGCCTCTGACCACAGCGACAGTCCACATTTTGAATCTCAGACCTTAGAGAAAATCAATACTTTGACTGGGGTAAGACACCAGTCGAGAACATCGAAGCATGTAGCTGTTTCAGTGTGTGTGTGTGTGTGTTTGTGTTGTCTCACATGTAACTGAGTGAGACCTGAGTGAGACCTTGCTTATAACATTTAGTGAAGTATTATGAAGTGTTCTTAGACTTAATCTGTAACAGTGTGGAAACATTATGCAAGTGTGTGGAGTGTCTGACATTTTGGTCCGTTTTGATCATATCCGTAAGGTTTCTGCTACAGTTTAAGCCATATGCTGTTGAATTTGTTGTGTTGTTAGGCTTTCCCTCACTATCCACTCGGTTCCTCCACAGCTGTCGAGAAAGCGGGCGCTATTCCTGAAGTTTCGTTCCAGGGTATGGCATGGTAAAACAGGCTTGTGATGTGATGCAACTTTATACATATGTCTGCCTGCCTGCCTGCCTGCCAGCCTTTATTTCCTCCTTGAGGAACGTTGGTCCAGTGTTGAGTTTCTCCACCAGTATTAGGTGTTCAGAGAAGAACTCAATTCTCATTTCTCAGTAGAGAGCTGGTGTCGGCTTTTAGAGAGCATGTTTTTTTCTGCGAGTAATGGAAACTTGCTGGCATAAGCTCCGTGTTGATGCACCATCAGAGTTCATTATGAATGGAAAAGGCCCTCTCACTGGCTTTGTTCTCACCTGTGATAACAGTCTGCTTCACTGAAAAGAAAGCAACAGCCTGGTGGTGTTACAGCATAATTAAAAAGTGCACACTTGCACACACACATGCAGCCGAGCACACGCATTGTGTATATACTGTATTTGTCATCTGCCCAGCTGTTTTTGTGTGTGTGTGCATTTCTGTGTGCGTGTACTTTCAGTGTATACAGTCTATACTGTAATCATGACCCTGCCCTGTGCTCATGACAGGACAGAGCTTTGCTGTGGCTAACCATATACTGTACTATGGGCTTCTTCCTTTGAATCCTTAAACATGTGGTCTTGCTTAAGCAGTGTGTAACCCATTTTAATGAAAAGTGGAATCAGTATCCTTTTTAACAGTAGCTAATCTTTACGTTGAAAACCCTGCAATAACCTTTTCTGGCTCCCCCCAATGAAAAGCTACAATTTGGCTGAGTGGAAGATCACATCAAGGAAGTTATAGAGGAGGCAGCTACATATCTATAAAGCGCCTTTGTAATGAAGAATGGAAACAAAATATCACCCTCCTCTTACAGCTGCATGTAACTTCTCTGCAGGATTGTCAATGTGAAAGTTTAGAGAGACTCACAGAACCAGATACAATTTTCTGCAAATCTGAGAATCCGAGTATTCACTTTTCCTTTTTTAGTTTTAAGGGAAAAACATAATCCACCCTGTGGTTAGAACAGTTTTAAGGATTGCAGTGATTTATTGCAATGAAATAAAGCTGTAATCCAGAAATACAGAGGCAACAATTTGCTCAATTTTCTTTGTAAAAAAAAAAAAAAAGAAAAGAAAAAAAACAACTCATCAGTTAGATATATGGAGAGAAAAGAGAACTGTGCCCTTGCCATCAGACTTCGTGGCACCAATATCAGAGTACATTAGATACATTACAAGATGTGGAGGTGAAGAAATTGATCTAGGCAGGACAGGATGATACAGTTTAGCAGCTGTGATGTATTTAAAATCAAAGAGGTTTCGTAGAAGTTCTGTTCCAAACTTGTTTTAACCCAAAAAGTTTGAGTGCTTTGAAAGTGATATTTCAAAGAAACCCCTCCCTGAAACTGGTAGCCTATTTATCTTACACCATGTTCTACATTTACCCTCCTTAATTAAGATAAAAGATGGGCATATGCCTAAACACCCAGTAGTTAGGGCTTGATAAATGTATAGTGCTCTGTGGCCTCTACCAGCTTTGCTGAGCAGACGCACGTCCCAACAGATGCACCATATAGCTCACATGTAATTATGGCAAATTAGAGAGTTTCTACGACGACGTTCCAATTTAAGAAAGCACCCACCCAATGGTCACCATGGTCCAATCCTGTCTGTGAGGCAATGCAGACCAGTGGTTAAACTTATACATAATTTGGGATAAGAAAACCGTAAAAACATGTAGACACAAATGCTTGTACAGGTTAGTACAGTAGGAACCAGGGTGGTAGATCCAGCTGTGGAGCTAAAACAGCTGGCTTACTTATAGTATATCACTGCCTTTGTAGATTTGTTCAACATGAGACAACCTACATACATCTTCCATGGTTATTATCCCATATGCCCTTTGTATGCCATTGTAGTAAGGTCTCTATATTGGTTAATTGATTAGTTTCAAGCTGTCAAGTCATCTTGGGGAGATTATGCACCACTTATCAGTTTTGGTTATGTGGAGTTCATCCTTATCAGTCTTATCAGAGCAGATCTTCATGTGGTCAGTTGGCTTTTCAGCTGAGGTTTTACTGGTTGTCTGAAATATTTGACAACATGCTTGAGGGACTGTTCCTTTTACTCTGCTGGTGGTCAGTGTACAGTACGGTGACGTCACCTCCCCTTTACCGACACTCTGGTCCGATTACATTAGCTAGCTAGCGGGCAGTAGCTCTTCTAGCCCCCATGCTGATGTCATCTCTAGGAGTCTCCTCTAGTTCTCTCCTAGTATCCCTCCTCCTGTCTCTCTCTCTCTCCCTTTACTGGATGTCTGAGCAAGCGAGGGCTTGTCCTGGGGGGGTGAGTGGGCTGGCAGGGGGATCAGTGGAGTGAGAGTGAGAGAAGCGGTGCTTTCAGGGCTGGATTGTGCTCCCTGGAGAAAAACAATTTTGCTCTATCAGGCAGCCGGACTTTCCGCTGATGCATCATAACCATAAAGGGAGTGGGCCATGGAGGTAAAGTGCTCTTCCTTTCCCCCCTACCCCCACGGTGTTGTGCTGATTAACAGGGCAAACTGTCAGAACTACAGTACAGCAGCCATCACTGTGACTGAGTGCAATGTTGTAGTTTTTGGATTGCTAAATATCTGAGTTCTCTGAATTGTCTGCAGTCCTGTGTAGGCAGCTACTGTAGTGATGAGTAGGGGTGACAGAGGTTCATGGCACATGGTTATTTTTAGCCGTCTGAACAGCTGAAGCAGTACAGACAGCATGCGGTCATACCTTCCTTTCCTCTCTTAAAGCATTCCTCTGTAGTTCATCTCTCTTCTTCCATTTAGCTGCAGAAGGGAAAGCCACTGAGGTGCTAGCGTTTGCTGACATACATGCTTGGAATTTGTTTAGCCACCAACACAAGTGTTTTTAGACAAAATGGATCCTGGGATTTGGAAAAAAGCACGGGCAAATAAAGTACAACAGTGTTGGAGTGTGAAGCCTGGGTGTCCCTGTTGTGTGGAGAATGCCATTCATAAATTTGTAGTCCTCTCCACAAATACTTTCCCATGACGAGTGACCTGAGGCTGTGTTTAATGAGGTGACAGATGACCCGAAATCAAAGTATTGACATGATTCTGGATATGTCTCTGGACTTCATTCTTTAAAATAACAAGGATTTCTTTAAAAGCCTGCAGCATCAAACATCTCAGTCATAGCAGATACCCTCTACTCAGCATGCTGTCTGTGTGCGGAATGGAAATATGATAATCAGTATTTTTGCCGTTTTAGATAAACAGTGGAGTCTGCTGTGGTGTGGAGGCCTTGTTCTTTGGGTTTTTGCTGTTGTCCACTGACACATGGTTTGACTTTTGTCTGGTCTGCTGTGGCGCATGCATCCAAAGACTTGTTGAGCTGATACTGTACCTGTGTACGTGTGTGTTTAAATGTTGTGACCTCTGTTCTGTCTCGTTATAGATTGACAAACAACAACAAAGTAAAGACTCTGTGTTCTTTCGAGACGGAGTGCGCAGGATTGATTTTGTCCTGTCCTATGTTGACGATAAAGACGGTGAGAGAAAACAGGTAAGAAAGAACTTCTAGGTGTTGTTATCTAGGTACAGCATTCCCTAAATACCACAACACTGATAATGTTAGATTAACTGTTATTCATTATCCTCTCAAGGAATTATCTGAGAAGGTCACTTCTAGTCCCTATTTAATGAAATGAGTCAACTCTGAAGTATATCCATTCTGCCTTTGGCCACATGTCTTTTTATGGCTACTCTCTTTATCAGCTGTGGGGTGCTGAAAGACTTTCAGTGTTTGATACTAAGCTGCTAGTCTTCACATCTCTGTGTTACCACCCCTCGGCTATGAGGCAGATTGTTGCAGCCAGGTCACATTTTACCTCCAGCCTCATCAGTGAGTCAACACTCAGACCTGTGGCCTAGTCAGGAACTCACTCATTTTTTCCACTGTATGAGGAAGCATATACTGGTAGTTAGTTCCTGTGTGTTACCCACATGTGCTGTAAAATATAACGGTAAATTTCAGCTCTAACAAGACATGGCAAGATTATGTAATTGCTCTGCCACAAGTATCTTTCACTACCTGTTTGCACTCAATAACTGCTACTATTGAACATACTGAGCTTACTGACACCACCTTTTACACAATGTTTTGAACTGTACTTGTTTGTTGTTTTTTACCACTTTTATACCTGCGGCACTTACTGTGACTCTGTCACTGTTTTGCCGGATGTGACCTGTTCTACATACATTTGCGGTATTCAACCTTATTTTAGTTGCATGCTATAAGTTGTATATCATGCAATGCTAACACATTATGTATCATATTAGTTTGCATGTCTGTACATTTCACAATGTAAAATACAGTACATTAAATGTTAAATGCTTTATGTATTTTTTATATAGCTTCATCATTATTTTTTACACAGTTTTTGTGTACTTAATTTTGTTGTTCAACAGATTTCATTGTTGCACAATGAGTTGAATCTTTATGAAAATTATTAATATATATATAAATATTTATGTTTGTTTTCTTCTAAAGGAGAGGAGGAAGGTGTATGAGGCCAATCTGGAGAAAGTCGGCCTGGAGCTGGAGACAGAACATAAATCGGTAAGAGCGTCCAGTCATTGATTTGGTCTAATGTAAAAGGGAATTACAGTAAGTGGCCCACAAAGAACTATGTACATGTATGTGTATATTATATTACATCTGTGTTCTGTTGTTGTTTTTAGGCACTTTTTTTATAATGTTTTGTAATTTGTAATTTGAAATTTGTTTTTACAAAGACAAAAAACAATGGAAGTTTTGTATGGTAGAAAAATAAATCAGAACAAAAGTGTCTTTGTGATACAGCAAAAGCAAACAGCGCCATTCTTCTTTATACTATATAGTCAACAAACCATGAATTTTACTTAAAATGCACTTTTTAGCGGTATTCTTTTGTTACTGAATGATTTTTTTTTTTAGTTTGTGAGCCACTAGCCTTGAAATCATACTGTGACATTTGTTTAAATGTCATCAGGAGTCAGAAGATGGAAAGACTTATTTTGTGAAGATCCACACTCCGTGGGAAGTGTTAGCCACCTACGCAGACGTGCTGAAGATCAAGGTCCCATTCAAGGCCAATGACATCCCAGACAACAGCGAGATGCCCATGAACTGGCTGTCAACCCCCTTCCGTCTGCCGGAGCACATCATGCACCCTGAGGCAGACTATTTCACAGCCCCCTTCAACAAGAGCAAGTCTGACTTCTTCCTTATCGGCGACAAAGAAACGTTCTTCCCCCCTTCTACTCGCAACAGGATAGTAAGGACGCTTTGACTTTCTTATCTTGTTTGTGGCCTTCAAATTGAAACATTCCCCTGGTACTGTGGCAGAAATACTGCAGCATGCTTCAGTTCAGTGTGCACGCATTACATTTTTGAGAAAGCTTATTTAAGTGTTGTCAGTACAGATGCAGCCATATAATTCAGTTTTTATTGGCACAATAGCCTCTGAAAGACTATGTCCTTCTATTTCTGTCTCTGCCCAGGTCTACTACATTCTGTCCCGCTGCTCGTACTACAGGGATGAGTGCGCAGATAAAGACAAGAAAGGAATCAAGAGGTTACTCAACAACGGCACCTACACTGCTGCTTTCCCGCTGCATGATGTGAGCCTCTTTTGGTGAACTTTTGGCACACTTTCATCGTTGGAAAAAGACATAGTCTTGAGTGGAATATCAAGGTTTTCCAACAGTAACACAGAGTTGGAAGCAGTGCTGGATGTTGCACTACAAGGTAGACTAACTTTAAAGCATTAAGACGATGAATGTGGTAATGAACTGTGTCTTCTGTGTGCTTGCAGTGTAGATACTGGGCAAGATCGAGGGACGCTAACTGCGAAAGTGAGAGATACAATCTGTACAGATACTGGGCCAGCTTCCTCTGTTTCTTCAAGGAGCAGCCCCTCAATCTAGTAAGGTAAAGTCTGAAACAAAGTAGCCATGTCTGGTGTGTGTTTACTCAACACTAAGCTGTTAGCAGCAGAATATACAGCAAAAATGTTTTTGTTTTTCCCTTCAACAGGAAGTATTATGGAGAGAAGATAGGTATTTATTTTGCGTGGCTGGGTTTCTACACTGAGATGCTGTTCTTTGCTGCAATAGTAGGGACAATTTGTTTCGTCTACGGATTCCTCACCTACGATGACAACGAGTGGAGGTAATTTTCATAAAGTATTCTAGCCTCTTTTATTTGTCTTTCAGATGTCATTATATTAATAGGTGTTTTTTTTTTTTTTTTATCACTAATGAGAAAACCAATCTCCCCACAGTAAAGAAATATGCAGTGAGGAAATTGGAGGTAATATTGTCATGTGTCCCCTGTGTGACAAGAAATGTAGCTACTGGAAACTCAACACAACATGCAACTCCTCATGGGTGAGACATCCTGGTTTTGTTCATCATGATTCATGTTCTACCTCTGCAGTGTTTGACATTTAAAGGGTGCTTAGAGCTAAATGTCAACAAATGCTCTTTTCATTATCTCACTATTTTTCAACTATGTTCTTCTTTCAGCAATCACACCTGTTTGACAATGTTGGGACAGTGTTTTTTGCCATATTTATGGGGATTTGGGGTGAGTAAAAATGTCTTCTCCCTGCATTTTGTATTTTCTAACCCACTGCCCCACCTAGTGGGAGCTGGTGAACTATTATTAGTCATTTAAAAATCAATGTTAGTCACTCTGTATTTAAGTGACTCATTCACCCAAGGCACAAAAAAACATATTTTCTTACTTATAGTTTTGGTTGTATCCACTGAGATCTAACACTTCTGTCAGCACAGCATCATAAAAGAGGTGAATGGGGGTCAAAGCACTGAAAATTTTAATTGAACACACTCAAAAGTCTCATGCCTTTCACAGCCAGGCTTTCATAAAAAGCTGTTAATACAGATTCTGTAGAACTAATAAAGCATGTTTATTATTTTGCCGTGATACCCCTGACGGGTCATATGCTCTGCAGTGACGCTGTTTTTGGAGTTCTGGAAGAGGCGACAGGCTCGTCTCGAGTACGACTGGGACCTGGTCGACTTTGAGGAGGAGCAGCAGCAGCTGCAGCTTCGGCCAGAGTATGAGACCAAGTGCTCCAACCGCAAGTTGAACCGCATCACTCAGGTGTTTGTGTGCTCATGAAATACTAATATGCTGTATTGTACTTCTTAAATGTATAATGTGTAGCTCTCTAATGGCTTCACTGGACAAATACACTGTATGGTAGGACTTAGAGGGATTAGAGATGACAGCGTATGTTCTATTTATTGGGTACAGGTTGTACACAGTTGGTAGGTTGCAATCATTTTTAGGCCAGTCCCTAAACTAAAAAAAATCTTTGATCAATCTTTGATCAAATCAAACTGACCTACTTTGTTTTCAGGGAATCAAAAAGATGTATGTAGTGACAGTGACAGAAAAAGACTTGTCAAATGAACAGAAATGGGGTGGTGTAATGTTTCCTTGACCACATCCCACCCGTCTGTAGGAAATGGAGTGGGTTCTTCAAAGGACTGCTACAGATCTAATGGGGAAATTGTTTCTGTGCTGGGCCACCGTGGTACTCTGGGTAAGGGTAGCATTTAACGAGGAATGGCAAATTGGTGAGGAAGAGGTTTTGGTGTGGTGTAGTTTGTGTGAATAACAGACATTTCTGGAAAGACTCAGAGGCATGAGTTTCCTTCTGTACCACATCCCTGTTTGTCTGGTGGATCAGTTTCTTGAAAGAGGTTGCAAAAGCACGAGTTCACCAGGAGGCCACTAGATGAAAGAATTGGACTTAGACCGAAATGCCTACACAAAAGAGCTGTGATTGGGCAACCCAGCTCTGCCTCGCATCTGAGGCCTGTGGTAATTAAAGGAACCTGGCCTTTTAGAGCTGTCTTTTCAGGATTTAACAAAGGGTGACTGACTCCCATGTCCATGCTTTGCTTGCTTATGATTTAGGAAATGGAGCCATACTTACCAATAACAAGCAAGTGTGCACGCACATGTCTGTCTGGAGCCACCGTCCTCTTCTGGGTGAGCATTGATGAATCCAAATAGCTTTCATTCTCTACCTGTTCCTCCTTCCTGTGTCTTTTTGTCATATCATACTATACTATCATATGTCATCGTCACTAATATTATGGGACCAGGGCCAGTGTGTTTAAAGCTTCTAAGAAATGGAGCTCTCTTAAGTAATTTTACGAGCTGAGACAAAAACGCACAAATGTGATTGGATGGCACTAAATTCTAAAATTAAGGGCAAAATTATGTTGAGTTTTACAGCTTTATACATACCAGCCCAGATTGTATTAGTTTTGTGGACTAACATGTGAATTAGCTAATAGGAAGGTTATGGTAGATGTTCTTTCATGTAGCATGCGTGCACACTTCAAGCATGACAGTCCTAACATTCATGTTGGCGCACCTTGCCTCATTCATAATCTGCTTGTGTTTTGGTGTTTGCACTTGCATCACAATTGGTGTGTCATTGTCACGGTACTTTTGTCTTGTGACTTCCTGTGCCAGTTGTCTTTCATGTTGTCACTGTTGTCTCTGTCCTGAAGATCTCATTGATCATTGCCTGCATCATTGGGGTGATAGCGTACCGCCTGGCGGTATACGCAGCCTTCGCCAGCATCATGAAGGACAGCCCCACCAACAACCTGGAGGTGGTTGGTCCCTACATCACGCCACAGCTGGCCACCTCTGTCACCGCCTCCTGTATCAACTTTGTCATCATCATGATCCTCAACCTCATGTATGAAAGAGTGGCTGTTTGGATCACTGACATGGGTGAGGGTCAGAGCGAGAGAGCATATCCCAGATTATTAAATGTCTTTGTCCTTATGTATCCATCTAATAATGTTGCTGGAAATTGTTGAAGTGACTAAATGTGTTCCTTTTTTTGGACAGAAATTCCCAAGACCCACCTGGAGTATGAGAACAAGCTGACGGTGAAGATGTTCCTCTTTCAGTTTGTCAACTACTACTCCTCCTGCTTCTACGTGGCTTTCTTTAAGGGCAAATTTGTTGGCTACCCTGGAGAATATGCGTATATGTTTGGCAGCAGGAGCAAACTGAGAAATGAAGAGGTACCAGATCTACCTACATTGCATTGTTTAAGTTAAGCATTGGTAATTAAACTTAAGGCTGAATTTGAAATCTTTCACATTCTCCCTCTCTTTCAACAGTGTGACCCTGGTGGCTGTTTGATTGAGTTGACCACCCAGCTGGTGATAGTGATGACTGGTAAACAGGTGTGGGGCAACATCCAGGAGGCTCTGGTCCCGTGAGTACTCCAACTGAACCAACCATCCAAAAGACAATTCATCTACACATAGAAAAGTCATAGAGAGGTTAAATTCACAGATTGCAGCTGTATCACATGCTCTATAACTCATAGATGCATCAACCATGGCTGGGGCCTTGTTTTATATTTTGATGCCATTGATTTTTTTCATTGTATAGAGTAATCTCTGCTATGATGTATTTGTTTTTTTCACTGTCAGTTAGCTATTATAGCTTTAGAAAAGTACTCAAAGGAATATCATCAGGATTCAGATTGAAAGAGAAAGTCAGAGACCTGCCATGCATGTAATACTGGGAAGTTACATTGAGCTTCTTCGGTTCTGTCCTATTATTGTGTTTGCTGGCTCACTGGGACACTTTAACAGAACAGAGCCAGCATTAATGTTATTAATATCACTTGTACTTTCATTACCATGATGAGTCAAAGTTCCTGCTATGAACGGCCTATTATTAGTGGTTACATAATCAGTTTCCAGTCAAAACGAGTGCAGAAAAGAACTTTGACTTTTATGTTCAATTCAGATGGGAAGTTTCTGTGTTTAGAAATGCAGTCATGCCTTTATAGCCATCGTTTACAATGCAATACAGCCGCCAATATGGCTGTCAGACATGTTGCTCAAAGCTCTCTATTGCCCCCTTGTGTCCCTCAGGTGGCTGATGAACTGGTGGGGCAGCAGGAAGGCACGAAGCCACCCAGAGAGTCTGTATAGCCGGTGGGAGCAGGACCACGACCTGCAGGGCTTTGGACAGCTGGGCCTCTTCCATGAGTACCTGGAAATGGGTAAAAATTCAGCACATAGTCAGTTCATTGCACACAGAGAGAGACTGAGAGCCAGGGCTTCAGCGAAACCAAGAGAAACTTGGGTAATTAACTATTACTGCAGCCGAGTTAATTAATATACACAACCACAGCTTAGTAGTATTTGATAAATACATTTTAAGTAAAAGAGTTTGACTTGATTATAAAACATAGACTAGAAACAGAGACTAGATAGATAGATGGATGCAGTGTCTTCTGAGATTCTGCAGATGGTGGTGTTTCCATCCTCACTCACTCACTCTCTCCTCTCTGTGTTCCAGTGATCCAGTTTGGTTTCATCACGCTGTTTGTCGCCTCCTTCCCCCTCGCACCCCTGATGGCACTTATCAACAACATCATCGAGGTTAGAGTGGATGCCTGGAAGCTCACCACTCAGTTCAGACGTCCTGTGGCAGCAAAGGCCCACAGCATCGGAGCCTGGCAGGAAATCCTCAACGGGATGGCCGTTCTCTCTGTCGTCACAAATGTGAGTGTTGGACTACATTTCTGTGCTTTGGATCTGCTTGTTATCTACCCAGTTTTATTTCAAGTTTTCCTTACACCGTTTCTGTCACTGCTTTCTAGGCGTTCATTGTGTCCTTCACCTCTGATATGATCCCTCGGCTCGTGTACATGTACGCCTACCAGCCAGATGGTCAGATGAATATGAAAGGCTACATAAACAACAGCCTGTCGGTGTTTAATATCTCTGAGTTCTTACCGGCCAACAGACCTGAGGATGATGAGAATCCTTCCTGGTTCAACAGCTCCATCACTACCTGCAGGTCTGTGTGATCAGAGAGAGAGAATAATATGAAATTCCCACATAAAGTACACGTAACTCACAGCTAACCCATCCATTTTACTTAAATCACTATTCAACTTCAGATTTAAATTTGTGGTTAATATTATGTGTGTATACTTTATTATTATTATTAGTAGTAGTAGTAATAGTAGTATTACAGCCATTATTACTTTATTTCCTTTTGCACAATGGAGTGAAGAATGACATCAAAACAATCTTGAAACAAAGTATATAAAAATCTGGTGGGGATTGAAATCTCTGACATTTTCCTTCTTTGAAGGTATCGTGATTACCGCTACCCTCCCGGCCATGAGAGGCAGTACTCCCACACTATGCAGTTCTGGCATATTCTGGCTGCCAAGCTGGCTTTCATCATTATCATGGAGGTAAAACTAAGCTGCAGTGCTTCCACCAACACTTATTGACCACTTGAAGCAGTTGACAGCAGTCGATTGTTGCATTAATAGTAACTCCCATTCTCCCACACACACACACATTTTTCAGTTTTAATATGAATACATGCAGAGTTTCATCTGCAGTTTTGAAGTAAAACTAACCTGCTGTGCCTTCCTCCTCTACAGCATGTTGTGTTCCTGGTCAAGTTCTTTGTGGCTTGGATGATTCCCGATGTTCCCTCTGAAGTGAGGGCTCGAGTAAAGAGGGAGCGCTACCTGGTCCAGGAGTACCTCCATAACTATGAAGTAGAGAAACTGAAGATCCAACTCAGCCAAAACAGCCACGACGAGTGCACATGCACGCCCATGATCTATCCGTCTTTAACCAGACATGAAGTGCTGTCAGAGTGTCTCTAGCCCAGCGAGCTGCTGGTCAATCAGCTGGACGTGGTGATGTAGAATACCCTGCTTGTGTATTATGATACTGGCCATCAATCTGCTGTAGTGCCTGTGTTGTTTGTGCAGCACGCACACATAAACACACTCACAGAACTAAAGAGCTAGAGGTTTCCTCATTTCACAGAGGTGCACACAGGTGAAAGACCAAATCTCCATGCATGCTGAAACCTGTGGCACCAGAATCCAAACCTGTGTCTCATAATTAAGGCTTTTCACTCTCTGTTTCGTAATCCCAGTACTGAGGATAATCAAATTCTGCTGTACGGAAAGAAAGAGGAAATCTTATACACTGTGTCTAAGACAGGCAATTTACTTTGGTTTTAATAAAAGACTATTTATTTAAGTGCCACTATGAGTAACCAAAGATTGAATGCCTTGATATATCACACACTTATATTGGTTGCCAGTAGAATAACAACTGTTATTAGAGTGTGAGCGCTTTGCTTCTTATGGGGTTTGAGTATTTCCTTTGTTCATATGTACAGCTGTATGAGGCGTTCCAGTGTCATACACTGTAAGTTCATGTTCAATGCAATTTTCTTTTTTGTTTTTACAGTTACTGCGACAAATGTGAGCTTTGTTTATCTGACACCATTGAGGTTACAGACATAACACAATTTTACCAAATTATTTTCTTCACTCCAGTGGCAGTCACATTTTGCTTTAATCTCATAACAGCCCAACGGTTTCTCCAGGCCATATCCTGTCATGTGAAATATCTTCTTTTTTTTTTATGTGCTGCTGTTGCTACTGTGAGTAGGGGCAGATTTTGTCCTGCAATGGCCAGTCGTTGAGCAGCAACTGTCGACAGTGAGTCTTGTTCCTGGAGATGAGAAGTGAAAAAGGCCTGAGAGAGTGAAGAGATCCCTTTTTAATGCGTCTCTGTTTACCAGCATGTCGGAGCTAATGAAAGCCTGCCCCTACCTACTGAACTATGTTTGCTCCATTACACAAAGCACATCAGCCATCGCCTAGTTCTTGTTCTTTCCTCAGCTGTGTCTGTGTAGAGAGGGAAAGATGCACATTCTTTTTTTTTTTTTTTTTTTTACAATTTTGAAAAAAAGCACTTACTGAAACATGATGACTGAGACATAAACGTCACTATAATAGTTCTCACAACACTTCGTATTCACAATCTGTGTTTTGAAGCAGCAAAGTGTGATAATCTTTGTCTATTTAAATGGAACAAGAGTCGTAGTGTAGCTAAGAAGGAGTTCCCCGTTCTGAAGTTGATGTTTATACTGAGCTTACCAGAAGAAGAAGAATAATGAAGCTTTTTTGTTTTCAAATCACATGAAGGAGCTTTTCATGTTTATAAGGCTGCCTGCATAGAAATATGTGAGGAGTATCTGTTGCAGAAGTATTTAAAGTTTAGGTAAAATAGGTGGCTGGCTGTTCTACAAACTCAGGCAACTAAACGTGTGTTTCTTTGAGATGCTCGCAGATGTGACCATGTAGCAGAGAGCAATGTTAGACTGTTCCAGTTTCCCTTTACGTGCCCTGCGCTCAGCTAAACTTGTGCCTGTTGATGCCTTAATACATCTAATACTTTGTGTTTTCTATTATATTCCCTTTTACATCTCCTCCACTGTTCTCTCATGTCTACTTTTGTTCATCTTTAGTAATATTTTTTATTTTATATCATTACTATGCTTGGAGAAAAAAAAAACGGTGAACCTGTTTACTGTATGCTTAAAGTTCATGTTTTCATTCATTTGTTTCTTTCATTTTTTGTAACTGTCTTGTTTCCAGACATGTATTGTAAATGTATCTGCAAAATAAAGTACCAGTTCAACTTGATTCAGTCTTTGGATCCCTCATTAGTACCGTGGACCACCGGCACCTTTGCTGAGGACACGAAAGTTGCTGTTTAGATAACAGATGGCCAGAGAGAACACTGATAACTATTCAGTGTTTGCTCACACTGGTGGGTGTGTTTTACACCTAAATATGTTGGCATGGTTGTTTCACTTGGCACACAGAGAAGCCACTGTAACAAAGACATGGGCAACGTTCAGGTAGGTTGGAAAGGCTCACTGTGATTTTAAACATTTTATCTGTCCGGTTAAGATTTATAAACTACAAACACAGTCTCAATATCTTAATTATGGCAAAAGATGGTTTATAAGCTTAGTGTGTTTTTCCATCAGGGCAAATACTTGTCCATTTACTTAATGTCTTTGTGTACTGAAGCCCAATTAAAGAAAGCCAGGACACAAGCTGTATTTTAATAGACCTGCATTGTAAACCTGACCATCCAGGCTCCAGAGGAAACCTTTTGCGACCTGGACACACGACAAGGTTTACCCGCGGTGCAGCTCTACGTGATGCCGACCTTCTTCCTGGCGGTGCTGGTCCTCGGGCTTCCCCTCAACCTGCTCTCCCTCTGGGTTTTCTTCCATCGCCTGCGGCGCTGGACCCGCAGCACGGTGTTCCTCTTCAACCTGACCCTGGCTGACACCTCGTGGCTGCTGGCCTTGCCTTACCTCATCAACTACCACGTGGACCAGCTCTACTGGAGGCTGGGGCTGCCGCTCTGCACGTGTGTGAGGATGTTCTACCACAACTACTTCTACCTCAGCATCTTCTTCGTCACCTGCATCAGCGTGGACAGATACCTGGCCATCGTGCACCCGCTGCGCTCCCTGGTGCTGCTGGGCCGGAGGCAGACGTGCCTGCTGTGTGTGGCGGCCTGGGTGGGCGTGTTGGTCCTCAGCATACCTGTTGCCACCATGACTCTGATCCAGACTTGTCCCGGGAGCAACCGCACAGTGTGCTCCTTGTACATACTGCTGAGCGATCCCGGGGAAAGCCTCCCTTACTCCCTCTTTTGCACCATCGTCGGCTTCCTCCTCCCGCTGCTCTCCATCTGCTACTGCGGCCTGCGCAGCGTCAGGGAGCTGCGCCACCGGCCCTGCCGCCCGGACCCGCACAACAAGCAGCGACGGCTCCGGAGGGCTCTGAGCGCGGCGCTGGTCCTCTTCGCCCTGTTCTACCTGCCCTACCACCTGAGCCGGAACGCGGCCATCGTGATGCGGGCGGTCTACCCGGATGATCCGGCCTCCTGGCGGCGAGCGGACCTGGCCTTCGCCCTGGAGATGTGCATCTGCAGCCTGATCACCTGCATTAACCCTCTGTTCAGCTGCTTCATAGGCGGCCAGTTCAGGAGGGAGTTTCACGGCACTTTTGCTGTCATGTTTTCCCAGTGTCCGGGCACGCAGGTGGCCTCCATCATATCAAAACGGACCCGGATGACGGTGAGCAAAAGGCAGGGGATGTCTGCTGTCACACCTGTGTCCGCACTGCCCGCACCTACATCCCAATGAGCTGCAGGCAGAAGACGAGTAATGTTCTTTGTCTTTGTCAAACATCATTAAACTGTATGGAAACCCTTTGGATGTCCTTTGTTTAATCACCTGTGTTCTTTAAATTGAATAAGAAAAACATTGTATATAACATGGTCTCCAGTCTCCTTTATCTCATTTCATCTCCCATCACATCTGATCTCCTTAGCTCTCCTTACACAACACTGCCTCTGCGTGGTTGACTGCATACTGTACTTTTACAGCCTGGCTCCACATGCGTGAACAGTGCCCCTCTTCCATCCAGTGGAACATGTGAAAATCTCCAGTTTATTCAGTGTAAGGGGGAAAACAAACGCTTTCTGTAAATGGATCCCTGAAGTTTTAACACTGCCTGTAGACGCAGCAGGTCAAAGTAAAAGCGAGATTTAACCGGATGTGGCGGCAGGGTGGAGGAGGTGGAGGAGGGATCACTGCTTTGTGCCTGCTGCAGCAAGTGATTTGTAAGTGGTCGGAGAAATCTTTTCTTTCTTTTTTTTTTTTTTAATTCAGTTGCATGTGAGTGAAGGGGAGAGGTTATGCAATGTGTAATTGTCGACGTTGACAGGTTGTTTAAGTAGTGATTGAAGGAGGGGAGAGGGGCGCTGGGAGCGGAGGGAGGAGGGAGGAGGGGCGCTGCACGGAGCTGCTGACAGGTAGATGAGCTGTCCGCGGTGCTGAAACCTCCCCCGGCTGCTGCCTCACCGGAGATCCTCACCTCAGATCAGACCGGAGCTCCTCTAACCTGCACCGGCTGAACATTTCCACTTTTCCCACCTCTATTTCCCAAAGAATACTGAAAAAAAAATTTAAGTTATTATAATTTATTTTGCTGTTTTATAATCGCTGGCTGGATCTTACGATGGCACTGCATGGATTAACATTGCGCAAGGCAAAAGCGGACTTATTTGACTGCTGTTTTGTGACTGTGAAAGCAGCCCTTTCAGACTGAACGTGTTTCTTCTCTTTCTCCATTTTCTGGCTCATCGTTTCGGGACATCGAGGCGTTTTCTGCTTAAAAAGACCGAGGCGCGCTATTTGGATTAATAATCTTAACAATATGCTCATGAATGCAGCACTTCCATTTGTTATTGTACTATAGAGATTTTTTTTAGATCATTTGGAGATGGAGCCAGGCAAAGAGAAAGCTGCCCCTACCACTAAAGAGGGGCTAAAACAGATTGCAGGAAAGGCCCTCGGGAACCTGTACAGGTAAGGTGTGTGTGTGTGTGTGTGTGAGAGAGAGAGGGGGGGGGGACTGCCATTTCTGCATGTGTTTTAACCACAGGATTGTATCACAGAGGACATGTGATGAGAAAATGAGAATAGAAAACATCCAGATGTGAACATCACACATAGAAAGCATGCACCGGCTTTAAACGTGCTCATCTGTGAATCACAATTAAAAGAGGTAAAATCTCCTCTTTATGAGAAGAATCACGAGCAGGATATTGAAGGCAGAGTCGTGTGGCCCGAATATTTAAGGATCAGATATTTCCCTGGAGGATGATCCCCTCCACCAGCAGCTGTGGGTGTTTTTTAATAATTAATGAAACAGAGCGAGTCGTGACACAAGGTCGGAGGATATCTATTACCTTATGTATCCATCTGTATTAATTCAAGATCGATGGACTTCATATCAATTGACTTCCCTTATTCTTTTACTGTCACAAGGACCTGAATGAGATGTAGTCCAAAAAGGAAAGCTGGTCGCTGACTGCAAAAGCAAACAGATGCTCAGTTTAAAATCAGAGCAGGCGAGCAGGATGTGGAGAGAACAGTTTTTCAGATGTATGAAATCAAATTATTTTAAATTCTCATTGGAAAAAATGCGAATAAATGTGCCATTGGTTAGCCGGAAAACGTATTTCTACACAAATAATCAGATGATATGCAGTTTAATGAAATATAAGGTATTTTATATGACCCTTTGTCACCTTATTCGTTTATTTATTTGGTCCTAAAATGGATATCTGGTGTTGAACTTGATTCCAAGCTGCAACACAGAAACGTGACTCAAAGCTATGTTAGGAAAAAAAAAAAAAACCTGCTGGTTTCATTTAAGATGTAGCAGGCCTGTCATTGCACTGGATGAGGCCTTCACATTTCAGTGTTCAGTTTTTAAAATCAACCTCAAATTTCTTCGTGTGAATTTCAAGCCGAAGCCAAAGCGAAGCGCCGACGCCACATTAACTGGAGCTAATTAAAAAATAAAAAGGCTAAAATTAACTCTAAACAAGCATGATGCTGATATTGCTGCAATGCGGTATTAAGGTCATTTTCTCTTCGTTTGCCAACGAGCCTTTGTTTTATAGGAAGGTGGAGAATTTCAGCAGGGAACGAAAAAGAAAAAGCAGTTCGACTTTAACTAAAAGGGTGCAGGCTTTGAGGGGCCTGAGCCAGATTAAAAGAGAAATAAAGACATTGTGAAGGCCTGGCGTGGAAAGAGCACAGGGTAAAGATACAGATAATCTCCTCTGCTGCTGTTAGAAGCATGCAAATAACCAGCCTGCATGATCATTTTTACAGGCTGCTTTTGCAGAAAATCAACTAAATCACACATTTCCCCTATATGATAGTTCTCGCCCCCTTTACAAGCAGATCAATGTGTTTAATCTCACACATCCGACACTGAATTGAACCTAAACAAAAAGAAAAAAAGAGAGAGAGGAAAAAAAAAGAATATCATCGGCTTGTCGTGCAGGAGGCTGGAAAAGCGGCAGCAAACAGGTGAGGCGATCGAGCTGACGGAGGATGGGAGACCCTCGGCGGGCCAGGAGCGGAAGAAGCCCCTGTGTGACTGCGCATGCTTCGGGCTTCCGCGCAGATACATCATCGCCATGCTGAGCGGGATCGGCTTCTGCATCTCCTTCGGTATCCGGTGTAACTTGGGTGTGGCCATCGTCAGCATGGTCAATAACAGCACGATCCACCAAAACGGCAAGATCATCATCATAGAGGTGCCTGTAAACTCCGCCCCGTTAGGCTGCACCCCACCAGCACCCATGTTTGATGGGTGCTGAGGACCAATAAGGCTTTCTTATAGTAGGTCTGCATAAAGGCAAATTGTAGCTTATTTAATTTTTTGTTTCTTATTTTGTGCTTTAATAAGTTATTCAATTACCTCAAAAAGCTGCTGGTGTGGCTGCAAAGGTATTAAAGCATCGAATAAAATAGATATATTTTGAAAATGTCTTCCACTGATTGTACTGCACACTTAAATATGAAGCATTTTAATTAAACAGTTAATGATGTGTTTGGCTGTGTTGCACCTGCTTTATTTTTTTGCCTGAGGAAAATGGAAAAGAAGCCTACTTAAAATGTGTTTTTATGTGTGTGTGTGTGTGTGTATGTGTGTGGGAAAGAAAGCAAAATTCAACTGGGACCCAGAGACCGTGGGGATGATTCATGGATCCTTCTTCTGGGGCTACATAGTGACTCAGATTCCTGGAGGGTACATCTCCTCAAGACTGGCTGCAAACAGGTAACTGCTCCCAACAAAATGCAATTAGTGATTTCTATGGATTTCTGAATAACAGTATCCACGTCGTAGATATTTTAATTTCTAAAGCAATCGTAGGTGTGTTATTGTCAGTCAGTGGATGTCGGTGTCATGGTTTTGAGGAAAGCAGTCTGACCTTACAGCAGATAAACTGGGGATTTGGCTGACGCCCACCAGGCGTGCCTCCTCATGTTAATGAGCTCCCATGGGACCACCGTGTCTAATCCTTTATGTTCAGAGGCATGGCAGCCACATCAGCCAAAGCCTGTGTGAAATGCAGTTCTAAGTGATGATTGTAGCATTATTTCAATGTGCGCACCGCCTCTATACCACATTATTTCTCCAGCAGCTGATTAGTCAGCAACAATTACACAGGTGGGACAGAGAAAATGTGAAACAATGAACAGTAAGTCTGTAAAAAAACCCAAAAACCCCAAATGAATAAGCAAACAAAGAACAAATTATACCAACAAAACTGCAAAATCATTATTAGAAAATCATATTAATGTGACAGACAGATACTATAGAAGGAAGTAAAAAAAAAAAAAAGTAGGATAAGGCCAAAGTCCTTGCTCATCAAAGTAATGGCATTGTTATATTTTTCATGAGGGAAATGGAGCCTAAATAAGATGCAAATCTTTGAAGAGCTTCATCATGCCAAGTCAGCTGAGCCCACTGAAGCCTTCTGCTGCACACCCCTCCTGTCCGCACTCCCCTGGAAACTGCCTGTTGTGTGTGTGTGTGTGTGTGTGGCATCCAATAGGATTCATTTCTATTCCTCATCAGACTTAATTCTTCCAGTGTGCATGAAAGAATCATACAGCATAGAATTGTATAGGACATGTTACCACTCACTGAATGTTTAAATCGTTTTGAAGTGCTTGAATGTGATCACTGTTGCTGCCGTGTATCTGAAGCTGAATAAGATCTTGTTTTGATGTTGTTCTGACAAATAATCCCAACACATTGTTCATCCAGAGTTTTTGGGGCTGCCATTGTGCTGACATCCACCCTGAACATGTTTATTCCCTCCGCCGCCCGGGCGCACTATGGATGTGTCATCTTTGTGAGGATATTACAAGGATTGGTGGAGGTACTGATGCACTGTTTGCACATCGCGTTTTGACCTTTAAAAGACTCAAAAATGATGCCTCATTATCAAGCTGAGAGCTAAACTCGAACCCTAATGAAACTGTCCTGACATTCTGTATTTGACCACGTGTTACAGAAACCCTCTGTTTAAACCGAACTCCCCTTTCTGTTTTAAATTGCTCTGGAAAAGGAAATCAATTATGTAAAAGTTCCATTCACTATACTGGATGCGATTGTCAGATTATACCACGAACAGCATAAAAACCCTGAATTGCAGGGCTTATGTATGTTGGTTTAGCTGGCCAAAACAGCTCCATGTTCACATAGAAACACAAAAGAAACAAAAACCACTTGATGCGGGCGGCTCCCACAGCTCAACAGAAAGGCGAAAAAAAAATCAGAGAAGCGCTATTATCAGACTGAAGGTCATTCTCTTTTGTTATTCTGTTTTGCTGCATACTGTCGTTTCCAAAGCAGCTCATGACCAGTGGGAGAGAGAGCCGCCTGTGTTCAGCGCCCATCGACTTATTACTGCAAATTAAACATTAGCATTTCAGGGTGTCTCCCACTGCAAGCCCCAGCAATTTGTGTCTATCAATAGTTGATTGTATGCCACTTAGTGTGTAATGAAGATTTAATGGGAGCAATTCATGCATTTTTTCCATGAAGGGGGAAGTCAGCTTGAATTTGCACTGACTCACACCTAACCCATTAGTCTCTATTAGAAAGGTCAGCTACAATGCATGTCAGTTTGTTTGTTATTAACTACAATTTGTCTTGTACGTCTTTGGCAAATGAGAAGAGGCTCTGTCAATCAAGCAGAATACCTTTGCATTGTCTAAATTCTATTGACTGAAAGTGGAAAAATAGATGTAAAATGTATTGATGGATTTAACAAATCAAACACTGTGTGCATTACAGGCTGATTATTTGCCTCAAATTGAGAGAGTTAATAGAGAATGATCCTCATGCCTTAATACTGTGACTGTAATGTCATTTGTCGCTGTGCAGGGAGTAACTTACCCAGCCTGCCATGGGATCTGGAGTAAATGGGCTCCACCGCTGGAAAGAAGTCGTCTGGCCACCATCTCCTTCTGTGGTACAAAGTTTACACACAGTCATGTTTCTGTGAAAAGGAAAGCTTGGCTCATCACACAGACTTCATCATCATAGCAGTGTATGAAGATACGCTGACATGTGGGGTTAGAATGACAAAATATTGCTCCTAAAATGTATGTAAACGTGTGCTTGAACACACTTGCCACTAAACACTAGGACAACACTGCTCCCTGAATAAGCAGCCGGGGTCAAATTCTGCTTGGTCATAATATTTTGTCTTGTTCAGGATCGTATGCTGGTGCAGTGATAGCCATGCCTCTGGCTGGGATCCTGGTCCAGTACACAGGATGGTCCTCTGTCTTCTATGTGTATGGTGAGCGCCATTCTCAAGGATTCATTTCATTTTAAAACCTTAAAGGGAGATTATGTAGCTTTTAAAAGAAGAAACAATACAATTTCTTTCTTGTAAATGAAGAAATCATAAGAAATAAATCACACCTTTACTCAAATTTGCTGAGTTTTGCTGCTTTGGCCTCTCCACTGGAGTGTAAAGTAAACTTCTGCGGGACTGAGCAACATTCGGCTCCACAATATGGGTTTATACTGATCCTGATCATTGATCATGTCATGATGTGTTCAGGATGCTTTGGGATAGTGTGGTACATGTTCTGGGTCTTGGTGTCCTATGAGAGCCCGGCGGAGCACCCGACCATCACTGACGAGGAGCGCCGTTACATCGAGGAGAGCATCGGGGAGAGTGCCCAGCTGATGGGTGCAATGGAGGTGAGTGTGCAGTCTGCATGCATGAACTGTAACACCACCACCATCACGTGCAGGACAACCAGGTGATTCTCTGTTTGTTTTAACAGAAATTCAAGACACCCTGGAGGAAATTCTTCTCCTCCATGCCAGTCTATGCAATCATCGTGGCCAACTTCTGCAGGAGCTGGACCTTCTACCTGCTCCTCATCAGCCAGCCTGCGTACTTTGAAGAGGTGTTTGGCTTTGAAATCAGCAAGGTAAGTGAGTCACATGCAGCGCCTTGTCATCATGTGTTTTAATCATCAACATTGCAAATTAATTAAGCAAATGCAAATTAAGAATCTTCTTGATACTTGGTCTTATTCTGTGCTTAAAAGTAAAACAATGTTCATTCATTTAGTAACTCAAAGAGTCTAAAATTTTACTTCTTGTGGTCTAAAAATTCTTATTTTAGATTTTGACAGAAGTGCTAATCCTGATTTGCATTACAATAAACTGGTCCTGATAATGTATTTGACATATTTATGTATAAAACGTATATAACATTAAATTAGTTAAAAATATGATATAGATTTATGAAATGTGACAATATATTTTCAGTGAAGAAAAAACACTATACTATGCGCTACCTGCTCACCACAGACACACATTTAGCGATTAGCTGGTGAACATGGTGGCGCATTTAAGCTAAAGAGCCTAAATATTTCCCCTACGAGTTGGTGGAGTCCAAAAACGGAGCTAAAAGGAAGTCAAAGCTGGACTTTAATACAACAGATGAACACACAGAGACAATTGTGTTTTACATTATGTTCAACAATATCTCCACTATTTCCATAAATTCCTTTGTTGTTACTGTTGGTTATTAAGAGAAAGATGTGGTTGTGACTGTGAGCGTGGTTGTGTGTGCAGTTTGTGACAAGCTCCTTAATAAGAATGCACGTGAGCGACTTGACTGTAGCTCAAAAAGTTTGTCTAACTCTGTTAAATGGTTTCTCTTGACTTAAATCACTTTCAGTCAGATAAATGAAATTATGTTGCTTCAACTTGAAAATATTTTGTGAAAATCATTACCCTCATTTTGAAATTGACTCAATTAGCATAGTACAGTTCTGAATGTTGTTTTCACATTTTTTACCCTACTGTCCACGAGTGAATCTTAAAATGCCATAATCTTTAACCTCCCTGGAGAGGGTGAAGCATGAATCATGGTGCTTTGGCAGGTGTGACTGAGCTTCAGGATGTGCTGCTGTGATTACCGCAGGTGAATCATTGCTCTGATGTGATACAGGAGTCAGAGGTTGAAAAGGACGCAGACAGTGGGACACTGTTGTTATGACAGTTTCTTTGTAGTTGTCACATTTTCTTCAGAGAAGTGTTGGTCGATGGTTTCCCAGGTTGGAATAGTGTCGGCGCTCCCTCACTTGGTCATGACCATCATCGTGCCCTTGGGAGGCCAGTTAGCAGATTACCTGCGCACCCACAACATCATGTCCACCACTATGGTCCGGAAAATCATGAACTGTGGAGGTGAGGCTTTGATAATCAGATCTCAGTCTGTGACCATGACATTGTGGAAATATTGCTCATCAATCCAGAAGTTAACTCTTGCCTTGTTGTTTTTTAGGGTTCGGTATGGAGGCCACTCTCTTATTAGTTGTTGGTTATTCTCACAGTAAGGGGGTGGCCATCTCTTTCTTAATTCTGGCGGTGGGTTTCAGTGGATTTGCAATATCAGGTGAATCTCAAAACAATGAATTGTAGTTCAAATTTGAAGATTTGTGCTATTCAAAAGAGCACACAACTGAGAATATCCTCTTTTTGTCGCTGTAGGTTTCAATGTCAACCATCTAGACATCGCTCCTCGCTATGCCAGCATCCTCATGGGCATATCCAACGGGGTGGGTACCCTGTCAGGGATGGTCTGCCCTCTAATCGTGGGAGCCATGACAAAGAACAAGGTGAGTCATTTTTGTTTACACAGTGATGCAAATGCTAATGTTCTTTTAAAGGAACTTCTAACCCCATTTTGTTTGAATAGAGGTATAAAAGGTGATAGAAAAATACTAAAAAATGACTTTTTGTACATATATTTATAATGTAACAGGATATCAACAACTAACACGGGGACACAGGACACTTTCACTGTGTCTTGAACACCCAAAAGCTCAGTTAGCCTGTAAGACTGAGAAAACACAGTTTGATTGTATTAGTTTGATAACATTTTGATTCAAATGTTGGTAAATCCTTTTTCCAACTACCCACTTCAAATTAGGGTGAAAAGCACAAAAAAAAACAAGGAATCTCTCATGTGAAATAACCATACAAACTTTGGCAGTAAATGTAGGAGCTCACAGTCAGAAGAGAAAATACAAAATCTGGGCCTTTAGGAAGTGACTCCGCCTGGCTATAACCGTCTTCTGTCTCTAGACCCGAGAAGAGTGGCAGTATGTCTTCCTCATCGCATCCCTCGTGCATTACGGGGGCGTGGTGTTTTATGGAATCTTTGCATCTGGGGAGAAACAGCCATGGGCCGACCCCGAGGAAACCAGCGAAGAGAAGTGTGGCTTCATTGACGAGGACGAGCTGGCCGAGGAGACAGGTGACATCACGCAGGGCTACGGCGCAATGGGTGGTCCGCCTAAAAACTACGGGACCACAGCACAGCTCAACGGAGGTTGGGTGCAGGACTGGGATAAGACGGAGGAGTATGTGCAGGAGCCGGCGGGAAAGATGTATGCTGAGCGTGGCTACTCTTAAAGCAGACAGCTGTGGTGAGTCTGCTTACAGAAACAGACTCTCCATCACGGATTGCACAAATAAGCATTATCTTAGATATTTAAACCCATTCTGTGTATTCAAGTAAAATGGTTACTAGTTTCAAAAAGCCAATGTAAAGACAAAGTTAATTGCAATGCAGAACAATCCTCATTAGATTCTCACGTTTGTCATCACATCTGCATACTGTAGGGCTTCACTATACAGAGAGCGGTTACAAAGAAAACTGCAGGCCTATGTTGTACTTCTTAGGCACCGAAACCTCATCGATCTACTTGAACAACGAGCCAGGCGACACTGCAGTTGACCATCATATAGGGTCTTTCTCTGAAATACCACTCTGATTGCACTGAAACTATAAGTATTCTAAAACAAGATTATATTCTGTTTCTCAAATGTGTTTTATGTACTGTATATACCTGTATACTGTTTCTGTGAGACTATTGTGGATTTTGGGTCGTTGATCTGTGTTAACATTGATATAAAAGGCCATATTTTTCATGGACAGTACCTTTTCAGGGAGATGTCTGCTTGCAAAAAAGGTCTTCTTCTTCTCAAGCGAGGCCTGTAATACACTATGACAAAAATAGCGTGAGTGAAGTTGAACCGTAGAGTTTTAGTGTGTGTTTGTTGCATGAATTTGCTCAGATCAATGTTTCAGAAGCGGCCGCCTCACAGCCATCGATAGTCCTCATTCAGCCTACTGCTTTGTTCTTAGATAAGCGTCTTCTGCCATTCTAAATGATAAAATGAACTTTCATAATCAGGTTCCAGTCGTGATGTGAGACAAATCAAAAAGGCGTTTTGCTCAGAAGACATTGTTTATTGATGTTTGGTGTGCACTGCAATAAATTCTGTGTACCAGCCGCCACCCATCACATCCTGTTTTGTAATGTAACACTGGCTTGCTGTATCTAACTGTAATTGTTTTGGAGTCATGTGATGATCAACATTAAGGTGTGTGTTTTAATAAATTACTAGTGTCTGGAGAATCCAGCTTTAGTGCTCATGATGCATTTTGACAGCGGGGAATGCAGTACTGTATATGAACAACCAGGTTTTTGTGATCTCTTGGTGTATCTCGGTTGTTCTCATCGTCACCAAAAGTACTTTATTGACACTTTGATATTGTCACGTTTGAGTGGACCACATGAATTAATAGATGGCTCTTCCACCTGACTTTATTTGCTATTTGAACACTTTATTCATTTGCTGTATGAAATCTGCAAGGATGTTTAAAATATATGAATATTTAAGAATGTTTAAGATGACCAAAAGATGCTAATAACGGCTTTGTGCCTGAAATTTATGTAAACAGATAAATGTGATTTTATGGCTTCTAATATTGTGTTTAATGAAGAGGTATGTTGATGTCAAAAAGTGTTATAAAATACTCATATCATTTTATAAAAAAAAACAACCAAAAGTCATGTTTTTGTCATTTTTAGTCATCATTTCTTCTCGTGTGTGGATGTGATAAACTGTAGTACAGTCAGCTGTCAATTTGAAGGTTAGTGGTCCTCAGAGAGAGGAGGCACACTACCAAACCTGTTACCCACCTTCTCCAATCATGTGGTGCATCTCCTATTCTGTCCACGTTCCTCATTTGTAAATCAATGGCTGAGGTCTCTGGAGTCCAGCGGAGACCATTGGACCCTGTAGCTTGGTTATTGGTAAAAGGAGAGAGAGAGCAGCAATGTTAACGCTATTATTGGAGTTTACATCCTCGCAAACCACAATCACCGTCCCAAAGAGTCAAGAGCAACAACGGCTACAGAGGTGTCATGTAGGTGCAGACAAGTATTACGAACCTATTGAGCAGCATCTCACACTTTTCTGAATTGTACAGGAAAGATCAGAGGTGTAAATATAGAAGAGACACATTGTGAGAATGTAAGGCCTGTAATGTGGAGCATTATACTTATGGCACACACTGTTCTCCCTCAGTGTGTCGTCCTCTGTGCGGCTGAGGTCAGCAGTGTTATATGTAACACATTCAAGTATTGAACCTAATCACATGACAAATCAGTACTGTTTAACTCTAGAGTGTGTTGGAGTTTTAAAACAAAATTGGCGCTAATGAATGGAAGTTGTGCTACCTTTGTAGTTATAGATAGATATTAGTTATCTGTTTCATGTTTGCTGGAAAACAATGAACATAAACAAATTGGAACACATAGCATATAAGATCAGTGATCATCACATTGCCTTCACAATTTATCTAAATTCTAGTCAACTTAAGAGGAGTGCAGCTGTAGAATAACATTTGATTCCTACATATCATTAGTATTAGCAGTTGTGTATATATATATATATATATATATATATATATATACACATAGAAATAAATGTGAACGATCACAGTTGAAATACTGACTTTACAAGGTGGAACCTGAATGCAACATTTGGATGAGTTTGATTAGGTTTCTCACAATTGCTTAAAAACCAGACCAAATAAAATACACTATTACAAAGCAAAAACAAAAACAGAATCTGTGGTAAAAATAATATGGAACAAAAAAAAACACAATATGAAATATGTAATACATAGTGATCAATATATTTGGCGTATAGCAGCTGGATATTGTATGTCGGATTGCACACACGCATATTACTGCATGTGCACGATGTGCTAAATTCACCATAAGAATTCACCAGTGCTTCCCTCACTACTGAACCCCACATCCAGAGAGTCACGAGAGAACTGATGGACATCTTTTGACCAACAGTTACATCTGAAGTCAGAGGTGCACAGAGTGAACAAGAAAGGTGATACTACCATCTGTGGCGCCTCTGTGCTGCTCTGCACTCTGTCCAACACGCCGTTCTGCAGGCAGAGTCTGCAGCCCGTCACTGAGGTGGTAAATTATTCAGGAAAACATGGCGTCCATCTATCCACATGCATTACTCTGAGCTTCCCCCTAGAGCAGAAAAGGCTCAGTGGTTTGTAAGACTCTGGATAAATCAAAGACCGTGATTGTGATGGTGCCTCTCCGCCTCTGCAGGTGGGAATGAGTCATACGAGGCAAATTCAGACTGATCAGAGGTGTGACCAACATTCTCATTACGCATGATGGCAATATGACCTACAGGTAGCCATTAAATGTGACAGGTTGCACCTCCACTCTCACCTCAGAGGAAATGATAGACAGGCATTACGTTTGCAGGGTTGGGGGTTAGGGTGTTGACCATCGGTTTCATGCACATGATGGACAGTCTGACTCAATTTAATGTGCATCAGCAGCGCTAAGTCTACTGTAGTCTTGTAGACTGATGCTTCGATCACAGGAAGCTGCTCCACGTCTGAAACACTTCCAGGAGCAGCAGTGGCAGCAATTACAATAAATCTCAGTTTCTCCTCCGATTATCCGCCCAGCTGAGGAGGGAAACCATTAACTCTCACCACCGGGTGCTCCTGGGTGCACATGTTAATTTGACAGAAAACACAATTGTGTCACCAGCCACGTGGAACATGTTTTCTCATGCCTAACCAGCCGGGGTGGTCATGGCTGTTGCACCAGTGACGTGCCTGTTGGGGTGCACGTTAATTGGACAAAATATGGAGTCAGCACTTCATTCATAGATAGAAATTCTCTCAGCATTCACCTGCCGCTAACCTCCAGCGTCTGTGTTTTTGCAGCATCTCAGACTTGTGATTTCGCTGGTGCTGTTTGTATAATTGTGAGGGTGAGCAAAGGGGGATTGGGTAGTTTCAGTCTGTGGGGCAGGTGCAGTTTGGCTCCTGGGGGACTGTAATGGGATGAGGCCCAGCCAGAATGAGTGTTTGATGACGGGGTTGGACTCCTCCCTTGGGACTCTGCCTGCATACAATTATCCTCCTCATCCTTCCTCTCTTCTCTTGGTCTGCAGTCCAAATTGTACACAGCGATCCCTCCACAATGCTGCTTGAATATCTTTTAAAATATTCAACTCCCTCATAAGCACAAAAGGAAAAAGAAGTAATTATAACCCAGAATTTCAAAGCGCTATTGCAGTAATTACTGTTTTATGACACCCTCCAGCATGACATTACACTACCCTGGGGCAATTGAATTTCCAAACGCCTCCTTCTCCTCCTTCACTAATTGCTTTATTAATGGAGAGCTTGGCACCCAAAATCAGTCTGTCTCACCCGTAATAACATTATGCGTCTCTGCTTTCTGCTCACAGCCACACCTATGCAAACAGAAACAAATAATTTTAAAAAGATTATGTTTCCAAAATTATTTCTGAATCTCCTTTTTGACATGAACTTCTGCTTAAGGTTTTCAGTTTAGGAAGAAAAAAAACCCTTTGTGATATTTATATAAAAAAAAAAGCCCACTGTACAAGATCTTGTTTAGCTTCCAAAAGCAAGAACTGTGTGCCATCATTGTTTTCATCTTACTTCCCAGTTATACTGAAACATTTATTGGTATCAAACTAGATTTTATTTCAGCCACGTCACTGAGGCGGGGAAACTGTGACGCCATTTCAGGGTCACATTTTCAGACCTGTCATATGTGGAGTGAAAATTGCATCTTCTACAGTCAGAGGAAGGATATTTGCTACATCCAATTGTTTTTTCCTCCACAGAACTGCTTTCCTACAGTTGCATGTGAGGTGATCTATCACAGGTCCTTCCAGTCCCCCTCCCCCATGTGTTGACAGCTTCATACCCTCCTCTCTACAGCATGCTCATATCATGCTCGAATCTCACACAGACAAAGGATGAGAGGCTGATAAGATTTTACACGATACTCTCATTGCTGGCAGTGCTTCACTTCTGAAATCTGGATAAATTGATGACAGAATTTGCCGAGAAAAATCTTCCAATTTATACTGTGCTTTAATCCTAGAATTTCTTTATTCACACGAAAAAGGTGCACTCATTAACCATAAAATTAATTGTTTGTGAGTTCAGTGAATGGTCAGCATTAATATGCTAGAGCCCAAAGTGATGTAATCAAGTTCAAAACCCAAAGATATTTAATATGTTAAGGTAAATGCAGTGTATTTTCCCTTAAACAAGAGAATGTTTGGATTTTTTTTCACTTAGAAGATAAACAAACAATTGCTGATTCATTTTCTGTTAATGAATTAAGCTCTACCAATAAGCTATTTTGATGTTTTAACTTATACCAATAAGGTATAAGTTAAAAAAAAAAAGCGCCTCCTTCTCCTCATGTGCCAAAACAAAGCAGTTTCTGCAGCCACAGCACCCCACTGGAGTGTCTGACAGTGCAGTTTTTGTAGGATGTCCTGCAGAGGACAATGTGAATTTATTTATTTATCTATTTTATACTGGTCTTCACAAGCTGCACCAACATTTCATGTGACTCAGAGGAAACGTTACACTTCTACGATAACAAGACATCCATCTTTTCCTCACTGCGAGGAACCAAATTAAAACCTCAGTCCCTCCGCTGACGGTGGCCACTGATCATCAGCGCCCGCTGAGTGGGACACAGGTGTGCAGAGGGGCCCTCCTGCCTCCGTGATCCGTCACCGAGGCCAGACAAGGAGCAGGCTGAAGCGGCTTAGGCACGTGCCGAGGGAGGGCTCTACCCCCGTCATCCCTCCCTCCACCCCGCCCCTCAGAGGACTCCCTATTCACACCACCAGATGGGGGCTGGATCTGAGTTTTAATGAATGCTATCCTTCACGACCCCTTTAGAAGCTGCAGAACGCCCTTCAGCACGTCTCACTGCAGTTTGTTACCCACGCTGACACAAAACAATAACGCACTGGATGGAATAAAAACCAAGCAAGGTGTAAGACGTGAGAGGAGGAGATACTGTACCTTTTATTCTATATTTTCACATATGATAAATCTTCTATTTTTTTTTAAGAGAAGACATTAAAGCTACATATTTCAATAAATACTAAATTAATTGTACAAGAGAGTAGCTGCTACAGATTGAAGGGACGTCTCCAAGCAAACACATTTTAAGTGGGCTGGTGGTGGATATTATGGGGCTGTGCCGACGTCCTGCTGTTGAAGTGATACAATAACACAACCCTGCAATTTTATCTTGCAGGTTAAGAGCAGGGGGCAATTTGTTCACATTTATGAGTCAAAACAACTGGCTGGTAAATAGCTGTTTTATATCAGAGGGGTGGTTTGACTACTTAACAAGTGAGAGGTGAAAATAGTTATTCAGATTCAAATAACAGAAACTGAAGATTATTTGGCATAATGACACTGACAATGAGGGGGCTTTCCTTTCTTATTATCAGTTGTCAGGCAAGTGGGTATTTATGCCTGTTTGAACAACAGGTAAAACATGTTTTCATTGAGTATAGGCAGATACAGGACTACATTGTGGCGTGCTCGCTTCTTGAAGGCTTCTCATTTGGAGTCAGGCAGTAACACGTCTGAATCACCATGGCTGCTTACCCACTCTGCCAGTTATGTGTAAAGCTGTGAGGAAGAGTGAGAAACACACAATCTAAAAATGACTGCGCTCAATCCTAAATGATGATGTGCAGCTTGGTATGTTTTGTTTGTTGAATAGACTCACGCAACGTATTGATGTAAATCAATTAAATAAATGAATTTGCATATATTTATAATATAGGAGCAGATGAGATCCCTTCAATTGTTGTTGGTTTCCATCCAGCCAGATGCATATGTTCTTCATTGGTTGGAAATAAATTGGTTGTGTACATGCTGCCCCTTACTCAGTGACCCTTGTCTGTCTCTACGTGAATTGCTTTCACGGTGTGTTAAACGAGCCGTGGCCATGTTGGTGTTTCCCTCCACATGGCGGCCGGGTCTCTAATCCGCTGTCTGCCTGAGTTATGTCACACACCAGCCATTGTGGAGGGTTTGATTGAAGACGCCTGATCTGACTAACTGGTCCCTCGCCACAGAGGTGCTCTGACACACGGGCGAGGTCTGAGATGTGTGAATTGGCAGTCGAGTCACATGACTGGCATCAAGCCAATCAAAATTTTTAGATTCAGACTGCGTTGCAGCCTTGTGGTGAAGGGGTGATGCTGACAGATGGTGTGTGAGAACTGATTTGAGGTGTGTACAGTTAGAGAGGGGCAAATTGGATCACACAATGCTGTGGCTTTCTTTGCTTATTGAATTTTCTTTACAGCCTCGTGTCCTTTTATTATCAAACACACCTCTCCCTGTCCGTCGGCACAATCTGGAAATAATGTTCAGATGTTTTTTTTTTTCAGGACCTCATGAATCAACAACTACAGAATGATTTTAAAGGCAGCACATCAATAATTATTTGGTATTAAGGTGGATTTTATGATGCTAAATGAAGCCTTGAATCTCGAGAGACCAATTTACAAAGTGTAAACCATTCACTGTCTGACGATTCCTTTCAATTTAATTCAGATTGGTCATGTGCTACTGCTGATTACATGGCAGCACGTGATGCCACCATCTGTCCAAACAGTGTAAGATGTGAATTTTTAGCGAATATCTAATTATAGAGATTTTTAAAAAAAAAATCATTAACTAACATCATCACATGATGCAGTGTAAGTATTTGTAGTAATTATAATGTGAAAGAAACTGAATTCTAAGGCTCACTGGACCCACAAGAGAGCATTTTTGGTATGTAGCCATTAATGACATTTTCATTATTTTTCCATCATGCAAAGTCAACCAGTATGTTGTGCTTCTGATTCTGCGTTGGTCTGTGTTCATTTATATTTCACAAGTTGGAAAAAGTGATCATAAAGCATTTTGCACCGAAAAATGTGACGTGGTTCGATACTAATGCCAAAACAACACTTTTTTTGACATCTTCCTGTGTTAGAATATCAAAATGTTTATCTAGAAAACCACTTTTTCCATTTCAGAGGATTAATTTGCAAATGTTAAAGTGTTCAAACTAAAACAGCCATAATAGAACTTGGTCTAAATAAAATATCGACTAAAATAATGACTGAAACTGTATGATCAGGAGTAAAGAAGAATAAGAATCTGGGCTTTTAGTCATCGAGTTTCCAATAATCTGTGTTATGGACACATTTTGTTTGGTAGAAGTACTGAGGTTTAATACCCATCTCTCATTAAACATTAGATCAAGATGTAAACAGACATCTGGTTATATGTCACTATCTCCTCCAGCCTTAAAGAAACTGACAGTCACTTGTTTAAAGCTGACAGGAGGTCTCCCCACACACTCAGACCTCTGACATCAAAGTCTCCATCAGACACTTTCAAAGCCTTAAGCTCCTTTTCTACATCCTCCCTCAGAGACGGACAGGCCTCAAACAAGGCCTGAAAGTGCTCAGTCAGACTCTGGAAGGACACAGTTCGGTTTGTGTTGGTTTGAACCCATTCACCTTCACTTATGCTGTACTCCATATCAGACGCACATTTTTCCAGCACATCACAGTACGCCTCTCTGAATTTCAGGTGTTTTTTGGCCAGGTCTAAAATAAGCGTATTAGGCAGGGCAGAACACATGCTCTGCAGCACACTGTGTTTTCTCTGCAGCCAGTCCAAGAGAAAATCCAGTGAAGCAGTTTGTTCCGCTGAGTTTTTGGTTGTCAGCAGAGCTGCAGCGATGACCAGACAGAAATGTCCTGCTGCTCCTTCGCATCTGAGGAGGACGGAGTCTAAAAAACGCTCTGCCTGGCAGGCTTCGCCGCCTTGGCTCAGCAGAGCACCCAGCCTCTCCATCAGCATCACCCCCTGCACCTCAGCATCAGCACCAACAGCTGACATGTCTGTGAGGGGACTCAGGACTCTGCACGCTGACTTGCACTGAATGATGTGGCTGCAGAAGCCGGTAACACCCTGATAATCACTCTGCTTGGTGTCTACGGGATTGGTAGTGTCAAAGAGCGTCTTCATGATGGAGATGGGCAGCTCAGGGTTGTTCAACAGCCCAACAAGCAACAGGTGCTGACACCGGCTGAGGTCCGTGAAGGAGACTTCAGTGTAACCAGGGAAGGCAGCGCGCAAACTGTGATTTGTGAGCTGCAGCTGCTTCTCCATAATCTTCCTTATTTGTGGGTTGTTGTGGAATCTGGAAAACAGGTGTTCGCAGTACCGGGCCCACTGAAAAGCTCTGGACAGAGTTTGCTCATCCCACTTCTCCACCACGCCGCTCTGCGCCGCCGCGGCCAGCAGCTCGGCTGTGCTCGCCATGTTTTTCAGCACCGCCTCCATGTGGCGCTGTCTGCGTTCAGACTTCAGCCTCTGAGCTCCGCCAATGGACGCTCACTGTGGGGGAAACACACAACTTAACCCAAACTGTCCTCAGCCGCTGGAGAGCGGCAACGACTTTACTGAGCTAGCGAGCTAGCTAGCTTGTTAGCCACAGGTTGGCTAGATTCACCAACGTACTTCGTTCAACAGGACTTCCGGTGGCACGTTTCAAAACAAAATCCCTTCTCGCTAATGCGGTTTTAAGTAACATCCAGCGCTCTGCACAGATGTGAAGTAAAGAAATACGTAGTTGAAACAAACATAGTTGCTGTTGTACTCACTTGACTTTGACTTTTCTCTCCTCTGGCTGTTACTGCCGCTTTCGCCACTGCGCATGCGTTGTTGACTGCTAACTTAGCCTCCTTCAAAGTAAAAGACCTCGAATAACTTATTGCTACATTCGAACTTTCTTGTGTTTTTAATGTTTATCTTCTGGCTAATTTACATATGTATGTAACAAGTTATCTCAGTCATACAGTCAAAAGCACTGTTAAAGCAAAGCCCATCTAACTTGTCACACATCTAGCTTTCATCTGTGCGTTTCTGACAACAGAGCTATTCATAATTCATGTACTTATGTCCGCTTCCTGGTGATCATCATGAATTACTTACCACTTAATTACAAATACAAAACGCGTGTCATTCAAATTTAATCATGACAGTAAAACATAAGTGCAGATTGGACATGGTCAGGGTGTGTTCGTTGCATCAGATTACATGAGCACACTTAGAGAAAACAAATCCACGAAATCAAAGTGTATCGAAGGATTGAATGTCTCAGACTGACCCGCTGAATTCAGTCCAGAAATGTCACATTGAAGCAACACAAAGAGGAGAGAGGGAGGCACTGCAAGCAGGATCAAACTTCCCTCCCATCATCATCATCATCATCAGCAGCAGCAGCGTGCATTGAGTGTGAATGTGTGTGTGTGTGTGTGTGTGTGTGTGTATGTGCAGTCAGATCCTTGTGCAAATGCGCAGTGAGAAAGACCTCCCCAGTCCACATTGGTTTAGTGTTTTGGAGTCTAACCTGTGAGTCGGTGCACCGCTGTGAAAAGCATGAAAACTGGGATCCAGCCGCTCACAGGACGAGTGAGAGGAAGGTGCGCACCAACGAGCTGAACCCTCAGGGTGAGCACAGAACATATCTTTTTTTTTTTTAATTCATGCAATAAATTGCATTCGTGTACTCTTAATGGCAAATGAATTCCAGACTTTTGGATGTCTGTATGCATATTCTGTCTTAGGTTGGGGAGGATGTAAGTTGGACTGTATAGCTCCTTGCTCATCTCATCAGAGGGATGTGTGCTTTGTAGAATAATGCCATCTTCCTTGGCTTATTTAAAAGCGTGGACTCAGTTAAGCTTCACTTCTTGACAGCCAAAAAGATATTAAGTCTATGTTTTTCATTTCTGTCAAATGCAGTGCAAGGCATTTTTTAATTACACAGAATCTGGCATATTTTCTTCACTTGTAGCTACAAGTCATTTCATTAGTTTTAATTAGTGGATTCTCAACTGGATTTCAGTCATAACACATCAGGCGTCGTCCCTTGATTATATTTCCAGAGTGGTGAAGTGTCTATTGTGGCTGGTTTTATTTGTAACAGTTGTGAGAGAGGAGCCAGCTTTAAAATCTTATTACAGTTGCAAATTAAATGCGCTGCGAGTGTTTTAAGAGTCCAAGGCGGCACAGTCCAACACCAATTTATTGCACTAAATTTAGACAAAACAGCCACGGAGCTTTATAGTACAGAAATATATGACAGTATTCCTATTGTCTGTCTTAAATGCAGTTTGTTGATGGTGAAAATCCCATTAGATTTTGAAATTATAGATAAATCAGAGCAAGATAACAGCTCAGGATTTGTGACATTCAACAGTGGTATTTGGATGTTTGATCTGATATTGTGGATGTTTGAATGAGCTCTGTGCTGTGGGCTTATTAAGTTCTCTGTATTGTGATATGTTAGATCATACAGCAGAATATTCTCCTTTTGTTGATGTTTTCTGCTCGAGACTTTGTACTTTACCAACCACAGCCGGCGATATAATCTGATACCTGAATGCAACACTCACCCACAACACACACAGTACTTATCTGCAGTGGAAACATGCTGAGTTCCCTTGTTTAAATGGAGAAATCAGCCTCCAGATCAGTTTACTGTTGTGGAGGAGAAAAGCGTGAAAGGGCGGCAAGGGTTAGGAGGACAGAGACACTCTTGTTTTTTTCTAATTGATGTGATTCAGCAGTTGAAATTCCCATCCGTATGCCTTTCCTGGAGCAGTCTGGAACCAGCTGTGGTATGTCATGAGGCTCTCTCTTTGGAGACAGAGAAAATGTATATATGAATATCTTTGGGGTATAAAGTTTATCTTTGTCTGATTCTAAGCCTGAGTCTATTGTCAGATTCTGAATCTGATTTTGAAAACAACATCGCAGCAAGTTCAGTGGATGGCACATGCCACATAAAGCCCAGCAGAGTGGTGGCGTGTTGGCTGTGTTTTTGGCCTGCAGTTGAAGAGGTCAGGCTACAGTGTGGTGAGAGGAACCAGGTATGTTTATCATCAGCTGGTTGTGTGTCTTTCCTGGGAGAAAGAGGAGGAAAACCAGCATGAGGTTTATTCACGATCCTGTCGAGAAGAATACAGCTTTTGAGCTAAGATTAACATTTACATCAAGATAAATGATCATTTCCCAAAGTCACTTGTCCACTGACGGGTGACAGAACAACATTTAAGATAAAATCTTCATTGTGATAGAAAATCGATGTATTTTGCATGTTTCCCGTTAGCACATGTGCCTAATACCCATGTTTGTATTTACACCTAACACCAGTGAATTGGGTCTTGTACAGTGAGACATGAGACGTTGTCCCAGTGCCCTTGTTCTGTCTGTCAGCCTGCACCACAGCGGACATGGGAATCTAGCACCTGTGTGTGAGTGCTGAGCTCCAGAGTTTAGTGTGAGTTCACAACGAGGAGCTCTTGTCCTCAGGAAGATAAGACGACCTTGGTCGGACATCAAGGTCCTGATGTCCAGTGTTGCACCACAGTGTGATTAGGTTACAGCCAACTCTGGAGGGACCTTGAAATGTTACACAGTTTTAAAGGTCAGATTCCTCACATTGTGTTACACTCCCTCGGTATTCAGAGGAAATCTTCAGCTATCACAGACTATAAAGTAATTGTTCATGGCGGCTTTGCTTCCTTGTTTAAATAAGCCCTTGTAATGATTTGCATCAAATATCCTGTTGCTGCCATTTGCCTACCGTGGGGAATGTCCGATTTTCCTGCTTGTATCCAAGCTGGAGGCAAAACTTCACTGTTAAAATGTGCAATATATTCAACTTCCTTTCTGTTTCTTTAATGCAGCTTGAAAGGATACAGTAGAACAGACAAAATCATATCAACCATATCATCTTTAGTAATTTGTAACAATAGAGAAGCTAAGATGTCTCTCTTGGCTCATTCACTGCCATCTGGTACATTAAAGATCACTTTTTTAAAAGAACTCCACTGATGATGTTGTTTATTCTATTCCCTTCTTTTTAATTCTTAGAATATTCATTTGATTACATGGCTAACAGCCTTTGGGCAGATATAAACCCACCAGGATCCTTGTGATGCCACCATCTCTAAGCCTTGAAGTTGGCTTCTCTAAGTCACACACTCTTTCTTTCCATGTCAGTGTGTATTTTGGAGAGGTGATCGCAGCACCCAAGCTTTTAAACTGTGAATATTATAACTGTAGAGCTGTCAATGTGTGCTGTTACTGTGCTCAGGGCTTACATCTGGTGCCCAGTTGTTTTGTCAATTACTCACTTGTCTCAGCAGCAAATCCACTAATGGAGTGACACCGGACTGAAATGTAAAAGATTTTCACATTAAAGCTTGGAAATTGAGTGCTTTGGCATACTGCAGCACGTTATTGGAAAAGGCTGTGAGAAATATGTCATTTACTCAATGACTTTACTTTGCAGGCAGTAAGTAGCTGTTGGATGTTTCTCTGAATATTGATGTCAAATGTAGTCTCTCCATCAGGCTGTAATGTAAGACCTGCCTTTTTCAACAACATTGGATTGATTTAGACTCTATGATAGACTGTATCATAGGTTGCAGAGTAATCTGAAGGAGCTCTTTGTTTGTGTCTGCTGTTTGTTGAATAGAAGTCCCACTGTATGACACTGGCTGGTATAAAATGTCTCTTGTCCAGTGAAGAGGAGGACAGGATCTGTGCTGTCAGGGTCCATGAGAACGTCTCTTGTCATCAGGTGGACAGTAAACCAAACCAGGATTTGGCCAACAGGACAAAAGCACTGTGATCCCTCTTCTCTTGTATCCATTTGATCCTCCTCTTCTCCTGTAGGAAATATTGGGCCTGGATATCAGCTGTTAATGAAGAATATTGTCATGATCATTTAAATCATGAAATGTTCAGAGGGTCTTTATTTTCTGAAGAGCTGCAGTATATGTGGCATGTAGGTTAGAGCTCAAATGAATTATTAGTCTGTGGCCAGATTTATTTTTAAAATTTAACTATTTTGGTTTAGTAATTTCTCCAGAGAGAATACTGTTCTCTGGTTTCAGCTCATTAAATGTGAGTATTCACTGTTTTCCTCTGGTTTACATCACTGTCAGATTAAATCTTTGGGTTTTAGACTGGTGGTCAGTCTAAATAAGGCATTTGAGGACACCACCCTGGACTTTGGGAAATCATAATAGGAACTGCTCTCTATTTTCTGGGGAAATAATCAAGAAAATAAGCTTAATCGATAATGAAAACGATCGTTAGTTGAAGCCTTGAAATAAATCTGTATTCTCATACACACTTATAGCACATACATATTCACATATTCTGTGTACATGCATTATACACATAAATGTATAAAGATACAAGGGGTCAATACAATGATTTATAAAAATATCACTGGAGTTGAGTGACCACCTAAATGAAGTATTTATCTCAGATCTGCTATATTGTATGACACAGGTGTTACCTTCATACTCACTGTCTGTCCTCCTCCTCTCCTTCCTCAGGCGGTCAGTAGGGAACCATGTGCAGCTCCCTGAGCCCCAAACAGCCCAGTGGCCCCGGCCTCACAGACATGCAGCAGTACCACCAGTGGCTGGCCAGTCGACACGAAGCCAGCCTGCTGCCTATGAAGGAAGACCTGGCCCTGTGGCTCACTAATATTCTCGGTAAGCGAAAAACACACGACACATCTGACACCTTAGCAGTAATCCTGCCTTCCTAAATATCTTTGCTTCTCAATCAGTCGTAAATTTCTGTTAATGGAAACTTCAGGTAGTAAGTCAGCACCAGGCTTATTTCAGCTTACATTGGCTCAAATTAACAATATACCAGACAAAGTGGGCCTGAGTTTTGTTGAAATCTCCCTTTAGTCTTTTGGTCATAAACAGGTTGTATTAGAATAATGTGTTTCAATGCTTTTTAATGTTTTTGAATAGTTTTATTTCTTATTGTTGCACTATAAGGCTTCATTTTATGGTAAATTGTTAATTGTCCACAAAAACAGCCTTACAAATACAAGATGCTGTTGCTGATTCATTCAAAATGCCGTCCTCGAAAATAGCTTTGAAAAATATCCTTATTTTTAACATTGATTGAACTGGTTTTTGCTGATGTTAACACCTCTACAGGGGACTGGAATCAATCTGAACCTCATTACAAACTATTTTAGAGTCACTAGAATGTGTGAACCAGTTTCCACATTCACACGCTCTCCTATAGATTTACCTTAATTGAATAATGGGCGCCATTAAGAGCTCTCAAATAATGCATAGCCAGTGGTGGAGAATAAGCAGCAGAGGGAACATCAGCAGAAGCTTTGTGCAAGGTTGCTATTGCACAATAAATTGCTCTGTGTAGTTTACTTCTTCAGCAGTGCAGGCACAAAACAAATGCACGAAGCACTCAGAGGATCTGAGGATCTAATTTGACCCCAGTGACTCAAATTTAATCAGGTGTGAGTGAACACACGTGATAGACTCACTATGCTTCATTTGAGCCTGGAGAAAAATCAATATTTAATATCTAATATTCAATAGTAAAAAGAAGTTAAAGTTAAGGACTTCCAGTGACAAGAGTGACCATCCAGTATAGAACTTTTTGCTGAAGTTCCCGCAGGCAAACCAGCATTTTAAGGCTTGCTGAAGACTGTCTAGTCTTTAAGAGGAGAGGTAGTCCTCTGATTCACAACATTATTTGAGGTTTTTCTTCGAAATTTGCTTTGAACTAGCTTAATATGGTTAAAAACTGTTCTCCCAATGAGTTACTCTAAGGAATATCCCGCAGACTGTATACAGCCCAACACTCATTTTTCAAATCAGCTCAATTAATTTCCTGAAACTGGCTCCTGCCTGTGTGTGAGCAACCTAAAACAACTTCAGTGTCTTCTTTGTTATCTGTGGCGGTTCGTGTGTTTGGGCTGGAACCAGCTGAGCTAGAGACCTCTGGTCTGCTGTGGTGAGGGATCAAGGACAAAAAAGGCTTCAGAAGCTTGAGCATCCATGTGTTTCCAGTAAACACACGGTATTGAACCAATTTGTTGGTTGAAGTCAGGTTTTTTGTGTGTCCAGCACCTAAAAATTCTGAGAAGGAAGGTGGTGATGTGCTCGGCAGGTTTTACAGTTTTGGGTGGGAGGAGCGGTGCGGTGTAACGATGTGTCCACTGATTGAGTGGGAGGCGGATGCTTGGTTATACTGATGAGTCATATTGTTGTTGTGATGGGAGGTTGGAGGAACTGAGCAATTTATAGGACTGAGCATTTGAGTTTAAATGTTTCTCTGAGCACCCTCTGGAATATATTTTCCTCATACAGCGACGGAGCGAGGGAGAGTTTGAGCATATAAGACGGGAGCTCACTGAGTATTTCTCAAGATTTCAATCTCTCTTCTCTGGGCTCAATTACAACATTTGGAACTCATTAAACATCGAACCCCCAGACCCCTCCTCCTATAAGAAACAGAAAAGGGATTAAAAAAAAAAAAATCTCTCCGGTTTCTTTCCACAGACACCCCCCTGCCACCGCCTCCTATTTCACAATGATCTAACTAAGAAGGAATGGTCCTCTGGAAGTCAGTCAACTGGACACCACATGTTGATCACCAATCTATCTCTGCAACTGTGCAGGATAATGAGGCATTACTGTGCGCAACCAAATGCCCCCTTTCCATGTGACCTGGTCTTTGCCGCCCCACGGTGCACTACCAGAAAATCCCCCCAGATTCCCTCAAGTCATGTTGTAATATTTGAACATTTGGCTTCACAGGGCTGCCTAAGCCGCGCAGCACAGGCCAAGCTCAATCAGCCAGGCGTTTTCTGAGAGTCAATAACATTACATCAACTGAGAATGGACTGGAGATTACATTTTATTTCCTTATGCTGTATATATGTTCTAAAATGAGAATTTTTATGTTGAATTTATTGCTGGATTCTCTGCTTTCTTTATGTGTCCCCTGGTCAGGTCTGGAAATCACCGCTGAGAGCTTCATGGATCGCTTAGACAATGGCTTCCTGTTGTGCCAGCTGGCTGAGACACTACAGGAGAAGTTCAGGCAAAGTAATGGAGAGCTGCCTGCTCTTGGCAACGGCAAGGTACGGAGAAAGCTGAGGATTACAGTAGTCTGGCATGATAACGGTTACAGTGAAAACACTAATCTGGGAGTCAGATCTTGACTTGGACTGACTGAATGATTTGAATGATTCGACAGAGGATTCATTCTGAGTGAGGAAGAAATGTTCAGGCAGTAACTTATTAAGTCCTTCTGACTAATATTCACTGTGGTCTCAACTGTTTTAACGATCTCCTGCTTGATTAGAAAAGAAATCTTGACATACTAAGTCATACATGTTGGTTCTTAACTCAAATCCAGTTTCCTGTATTGCCACACAAACGATCTATTGAACTCCTGTATGTTTGTATAATTTATGGGGACCAGACTGCTTGAAAATAACTTTATTGAAGTTTTATTGACTCTCACTGAGAAAGGGAACCCTGATATTAGGTTTCCATCAATAAGATCAATAAAAGCTATACTCATAGACTCCCTCCTCTCTCAAAGAAATGTTGATACCATAATCTTTGGAGACTAATACAGAGACAGAGAGACACTGTTGAAGAAAGGTAAATAGCATTATATGTGATATCTACCCCGGGCATAGATCTCACTTGTTGATGGGGTTTGCCAGCTCAGCAGCAACCATGAATCCCAACTTTGCAAAGAGCTCCACAATTTCAGAAAGCAAAGGGTTGGATGGGGGATGGGGCCTGCAGCCTTCAGCGGGGTGAAAAAGAAAAAATAAGGCTCGCAAGGAGACATTAACTGATGGGGCCCCACATCCCCTGTGAGAATTGGCAGAACTAACTGAAATGTTCATTTCTTGTGAGCCTTGAATGAGGGTTTAATATATTTGACGAGATTAAAGAGTAACCTTGCAAGTTGTTATCTGTTATTCAACCCAAGCAAACTTTGCAATCGTATATTTCAGGGGTCGGTGCTTAAGAAAACAAACCCAGCGAGATACAAATCCAGCTACTGCAAGAAGGTTTGATGTCTTCAGCATATTACTGACAAATCAAAGGAAAAAACAGAAATATTTAGCTTGTGTTTCCACTTGTGTCCAGTATATATAAGTCCATACAAACATCCTGGAGTATTGAGCACATTTTCATGTAAAAAGTAATAAAATGAAATGAAATGATCTCATTGTCAAGTGCTGAGTACAAGAAAAATATGACATCTGGTGCTCAGTGGGATTACATGTTTCTAACAGAGGGAAACACTGATCAGGGAATGTTTCTGTTCAGAGGGAAGGAAGCAAAAGACTCTTTTGTTGGCTCTTTAGTGAGAGTTGTTGATGTTTGCACTGAGGCATCACTGTGCTGATGATGGTGAGTCTCCTGATCTCAGTGTGAGTGTTGCAGCACAGATGTGAGGAAATACTTGAGGTCAATGACCGTGGGACGGCAGAGGAGTCATTGAAATAGAGGAGCCTATTGATCATGGAGGCCAACAAAGGAGTGCTGAGACAGATAGGAGTCAGAAAAAAAAGGTAGAATGGTCTACCCCTGACCCGCGACTCGGTTTTTAAAATCCAACAAAGATGCATTATGATGTTTTGTAGTTTCATGATTTATCACTGTGTCCATGTCAGACTACACACATGTGGAGCTTTCAGTTCAATGAGCCAGTCAGGTTCAATCATATTCTCCATGCCAGGCGCACTGTACCTTATCTTGTGTCATTTTAAGTTTATAAATCATGTCAAACAATTGTTGCTTTAGTAACTCATCAAGGCACTTTATAAGCTGTAGCTGTTCACTGTTATAGTTTACCATTTAATGAAAACTACAATCTGCTCTCAAGCCCCATTATAAGTTGGTGGGATGTGCGGAGCGGCTTAAATGATTCCAGCAGAGAGAAACAATGTCTCTCACACATCTTCCCACTTGTTTACATCAATTCATAGTTACTAGATGGCATTTCTCTCTTGCCATATTATTCCCATGTGCCAAGTTTAATACCACCACCCCATTAACTGTTAAAATGTATTGCCATACTACGCAAATTTAAAGCAAACATTCAACATTTTAGGAAATACTCGCTTTATTGGTTTTGAGTTACAGAGGAAAATGGATACACTCCCATCTCTGTCCAATACATGTGAAACTACAGCCATCACTCTGTTAGCTTAGCTTGGCACAAAAGCTGGAAATGGGCGGCAACAACCAGTCTGGCTCTGTCTAAAGCTAAAAAATCTGCCTAAAGCACCTCTAAAGCTCATTAATTAAGATGGTATATCTTGTTTGTTTAAACTGTCAAATGACAATTGGCCATTTTATGGGGGTTTAGAGTCGATTATTACTTGGGTGGGACTAGTGGAGACTCCAGGAAGTTACTGCTTCAGAAAAAGTTCGGCACATAACCCTCCCAAGCCTTAAAGGTGCAGATTGGCGGATTTTATAACTGTTTGACAAAGCCCAGCTAGCTGTTTCCCTGTTTTCAGTCTTTATGCTAAGCCAAGCTAAGTGGCTGCTTGTGATAGCTTCATGTTAAACAGACGTGACAAAAATTCCCAAAAAGTCAGAAGATTCCTTTAAAGTGAGCAATACAGTTATAAAGGTGGAGATGTTTAAAATATTTAAGATGTACTTAAATCATAAAGTTCCTAATCTTCCTGAGTGAAAGAAAATTGAAGTTAAGTACCTCCTTATCCTTGTTATTAGTTCCCTTTTCCCTTTTAGTTCACTTAACATCTTCCAAACATACCTCCTGTGCAATTATCATATATACTATATATATGATTTATTTATATGATCATATACATTATATATAAAGGTGCAGATAATTCAGCAAGCAACCACAGAAATAATAACATGTCATTATGATTGTTCAAAGGACACTGGCAATGTGGCTCACAATTTCTCCAGGAATGCAAAGATATTCAACAACAGAAAGGGTTCCAGAAAAAAAAGTCAAAAAGAGAGCCTGGAAAGAAAAGAAAATACCCACAAAAGCCTGCATATTTCCAGCATGAGCTCATTGCACCTTTCTCATAGCGCAGACGCACATATCCTGTATAAAACCACAGCAAGGCGCATAAATCTCCCTGAACAGACCGTGTGGGGGCTGAGAGCCATAAGCATGTCATTTGATCCCAAATCGTGGAAGGCCTGGTAAAGTAGCCCTGGATTTTTAACCCGCCATCTCCCATATTGATCTGTATGGAAAGGGTCCTTGATCCTGAGCTGAAACTAGAGCCTCAGCAGATGGAGAAGAAATCAGTGTAGATAAATAGTGTGTGGCTCTGTGTTTTGATGGAAATTTGGGGGGTTGGGCTGGACAAGTCACCCTGGTAGAGGTTTGTTTTCTCTTTGTCAAACACAAAGTAAGATTTCATGTTCAGCTCTTTGTCCAAGTACTATTCATCACTGAAAGTTAGGGGATAATCTCCAGCTTGGGTTCGTTTTTGTGCAGTCTATATAAAGACATCTACCAACCTCTCTTTGTCTCACGCAGAGTATTCCCTATCGGAGGATACCTTGTCGGCAGAGCGCACCCTCCGGTTCCTTTTTTGCACGGGACAACACAGCCAACTTCCTGGCCTGGTGTCGTAAGGTCGGAGTTGGAGAAACATGTCTGTTTGAGTCAGAGGATTTAGGTGAGTCTGCTCTTTTTCTGCCATGTACGTTAGAACGTTAGAAAATCTGAATGTCAGACAAACAGGGTAGTCTATAAAAAGGCTTCATTATCCTGCTTTGGCTATCACTGGCACTTCCAGGGCACTGGACTCAGGTTTCACTCTCCTGTGAATAGATTGATTGTGCAGGTAGAGCGTTACGCAGGTTGCACTGCTTCCCTCTCCTCCGCTCTGTGGCTCAGAGGACTCACATCTCCAGGCTGTGCTTCAACTCCTTTGACAAAAGCTCACGAGGGCAGTGGTCTGCTGGGATCACTGTGATGTGAGCAGCTCAACCTGACAATAAGGACATCTCGAATACTGTGCTCATGCTCAAAATGTCTGGAGTAAAACAAAGGAAGCACAGACAGAAGGGTGTGAGTTAGTGAGAAAGTAGGCCAACGCTATGCAAATGTTTTCCTCAGCCCAGAGTCGGGATATTTTGCTCTCTTCCTCACTCTGTGTTTTATCCATGTCTCTCTAATCTGATTTTCTGCCTGATATGTTACTGAAATATTCTTGCAGTTAAAATATGCCTGGACTGAAATATCCTTACAATCAGATGCACAGTATGTAACCCCCTCAGTGACACAAATACCTAGAATATGTGTACATACTTGCATTGTCTGAATAATGGCTGGTCGACCGCCGCTAAGCGATTTAAACTATGCAAATCATTTCTTGAGGCGCAGGCCAAGGCAAACATTGCACCTTCACATGCCATGGACATGTAATTATGGTATAAAATGTTGTGAAAATACTGTAGACAATGGCAGCGGCTGACACCTGTCTCCTTTCTTTCTCTCTCTTTCTTCCTTTATTTCTCTGGATGGATTTATCTTTTCAGCAGTAGATGTAACAACACCAGGTTTGCTATCATGCAGTGGATATTTTGTCTGTAATGCATGGTGTGGTGTGTCACATCCATCATACTTCTTGCATCCACCCAAACTGTCTGGTCATATACTGAGTGAGGTTGAAATAGACGCCTCAAGCCTGTGAATACACAACCTCAGTCTGAACAATACTCCTTTTCTTTTGATTTGGGTTAAGCAGGGTTGCAGAGGAGAGGAACATTTCGAATGCATGAAGTTCATGAGCTAAACTTTCTGTGCCTCTTGCCATCACGCAGCCATTCATCCTCACTCATTGCCTTTTTTCCAGAAACATACAATGCCTATATACTGTAATCACTGAATGCTAAAACTTGATCTCTCCCTGTAGTTCTGCACAAGCAGCCACGAGAAGTGTGCCTCTGTCTTTTAGAGTTGGGACGAATAGCATCACGGTATGATCTTGCTTTTTATTTCTACTCTTTAGCTTATTTGAATTCATCCATGACTATTTTCCTGTATGCTTCTTTTTTCTTGATTCTACACTTATGACATCATTCTTTGTTTCTGTGGCCAAGGTACAATGTGGAGCCTCCCGGCCTTATAAAACTGGAGAAGGAGATTGAACAAGAAGAAAAGGCACCTCCACCACCTCCATCACCTGTATCTTCAGCTCAGCCCCTTCCTCCATCTCCCTCTTTATCCCCTTCCCCGTCTCCTTCCCCATCTCCGACTCCGACCAAAGCCAGTTCCGCCAAGAAAAGTACGGGGAAGCTGCTGGATGATGCTGTAAGTTGGCAGTAGTTATTAGCCTCTGGTCTTGCTTCTATTTTTGATTACAAGAGTGGAAACAACAGCGATGTGTTAATCTTTGTGTATTACAGGTAAGAAACATCGCTGATGATCCCCCCTGCAGATGTCTGAATAAATTCTGTGTAGAGAGACAGTCACAGGGTCGATACCGTGTTGGGGAGAAGATGCTTTTTATCCGGGTGAGTTTATTACAAAAAGGTTCATATATATGTAGCAACAGTGGTGACAGAAGTATTCAAATCCTTTACCCAGTTAAACATAAAAACTAAAATTCTAAATAAAAATCTTGGTTTTTCTATCGGAGCATTATATCACTGATAAAAATATAAGCAGTGTTTTATTGCTGAGGGAGTGCACTTCATCATAAGTATGTTTACTCATCTGCTGTACTTAAGTTCAATTTTGAAGTACTTGTACTCACCTGAGTACTTCCATTCCACGTGTTCTTCACTATGTTATGTGGCTAAAATTGTACAGCTGTTTGTACTACCTCACATCCTGTTTGCCAGTTCAATTTTGCATCACATTATACTACTGTGGTTATTTGATTGATATAACAATAAGGTCTCACACTGCAGTGCAAACCCTTCTCCAGTCACACAGCATATGGCAGTATGCTGATACTTGGGGCTGGCTTTTGGATGAAAGTAACCCATTGTGTGTGTGGACAGCCCGTCTTTGCTGTGAGGTCTCATTTACTGGTAATGGTATTCCGACAATGTCCATCTTCAGCCAAACATAATGTGGCGCGCCGGCTATAAAGGGAAAATAACATCTACACATTTTCATATGATCTGATGGCCAAGTTATTACATGGAAAATATTTTACCGAGCTATATTACCCGTTACTGGCTGTTGCATTAATTACATCTTATAATTGAATCCATCAGCCCAGGCAATGTTACTGGAGTTTCTCCGAGTGGAGGGATGAAGGCCGTTGGAGAAAGATAAATGGAAGCTAATGCAGATTAGAGAAGTAGCAGTGGTCCCCTTGGGATCCTGGTTACTTGGCAACACACAACCAGGTTTCACACCTCTAAGAACGTGATTCAAGCCAACTGTATGTTTAAAATGAGAAGATGCACAAGAGGGTTTACTCTTGGATGCCCTCTGCTGTCAGCCAATTACATTGCAACTACTTCTATCAAATCTCAAACACATCAAATCTCAGTTATTGTGAGGTTTGGATGAACAAAGCTGTTTTGAAGTATTAATGAGGACCCTTATATCCTGCCGGAATACTGTTCAAATGAATATTTATCATTATTTAATGCCTTTTTGATGACTGAATGCTTCAGTCTTTATTGTGTTGCTGAGCAACCAAGGACAAATGGTGAGAAGCTCACAGTGTTGGTCCAATGCAGTCTGCTGTATTATATGTACACTACACTGCTCAACATGTCACGTCAGTTTCATTTATATAGATCAATATCACAAATTTGCCTCAAAAGGCTTTACAGTTTTTCTAGCATGCATCTCCCTCTTAGACCACTCAACTCCCAAAAAAAGGGGAAAAAATTAGGAAAAAAGGAGGAAACCTCAGGAAGAGCAAAAGAGGAGACAGAGGAGTAGACAGAATTAAAAAATTACATGTGTTATGTTATCACATGCACCAGTCACAGTATGTGCGATGCATTACTTGATTGGGCCAAAGCAAGTGTTAAACCTCCCCTCAGCCTGCACTCTTCACAGTCAAGATACTTTAATTAAAATTCCTTAGATGGTTTCTCCCCCAGCAGCTGCTTCCACAGAAAAGGCATGAGCACGGTTAGGCTCAGTCGCCGTCTGTAGGCAGCCGGGAAGCAAGGACAACAGTGGCATGCAGCACATATTAGAGTCTACTCCACAATTATCTGTAAATGCCTGGGAGACTGACCTTCTCCGCTCTGAGAATAAATGAGGTGGTTGTAGCCTCAACAAGGGGGCAGAGTAACACCGCAGTGTTTGTGAGAAGTGCTGTCCCAGCTCAGCCCCGGGCCTCTGCCCTTCCCATGGCTGCTGAGGAGGGAATGGGCTCCAGCAAGGGTCTTGTCCCAAAGCAGCGTGATTGAAACCCCCCTGCATCACACAGGTCCATTAAATCCACAGTCACAGAGCCTGAAGCCTGAAGTGATTGGAAACACTGCCCCACCAGAGCCCTCTTGATTGATTCTTCTAAGAGGCTTATAAATGTTGAATGTTATGCTGCTGGAGGGCAGGAAGCCTCATATCAGGCCAGAGTGAAGTGACAATCACATGAGGTAATTTACCCTTTTTATCAAACGATTTCACTTGATATTTGTCTGAATCATTCCCAGACAAACAGTCTTAAAACATCTTAAAAGTCTCAATAATAACTGGTTTATTTATTGTTTCTTCTGAGAAGGACATTAAGTAAACAGGCTTTAGTAGAGGAGTAATGATGTGTTAATGAGGTGGGGGGCTCCATAGTGAGGTAGACTTGTTTTATGTTCACAGCCTCTGGGGTATGCCAGTGTCTGAGAAGCCAATATATCAGAGCCTTTTATTTCTTCTTCTTCTTCTCTTTATTATATTGGCCGATGTTGCCATGGTACCCAACCTTGAGAATTTGCCCTGATGTGACAGGTGGCATATTTCTGGAGCAGATTGAATGATGAAAAAACACTGCATATAATTCCTTGGTTAAGCAGAGCACAGTGTGTAATTTCTGCTAATTAAATTTTTTTTTTGTCATATGTCAGTGGCTGGACTCAAGGGATGACAATGTCGTTCTGTCTGTCTGTCGGTCCACTTTTTTCAAGACTGAAGTATCTCGACAACTATTCCATAGACTGCCATGAAATTTTATTTTAATTTTAAACATTCATGGTCTAATCAAGACTAACAACATTCCCATTAGCCTCAGCTGTGTTTATTGTTAATTAGTAAATGCTAACATGATAACATGCTAACCTAAGATGGTTAACATGGTAAACATTATGCCTGCTTAGCAGTAGCTTATTAGCATTGTCATTGTGAGCATGTTGGCATTTAATTTTATTCATTTTACAGGGACAGCGCACATTGATCAAATCACCATAAATGTGCCAGTATTTGCCAAAACTGTTGTCAATTTAACCATTAAAAAACAATAACACACACAAGTAACATGAGAACAGTAGAAAATACAGACATGAAGCAACAGATGAAATATGGCAGCATCAGTAGGACACGTAGAGAGCAAATAATTAATACAAAACAATGTGAGTCAGAAAATCCGCACAGACAGTTAAACGTGACGTCATCACATTACAGAAGACAAATAAAACCAAAAGAGACACAATCTCAACAAATAGACAGGAAGGACCTGTCTGGTCCAGCTCTAAGCATTGATGTGCCAAAGTACAGTCTCACAGAGCTGCTAGCATGGCTGCAGACTCCTGTGTATTATGTAATTCCAGAAATCAAACAGTGAGATGAATCAATCATTCTGTGCATTAGGCTGGTGAGGGATGGAGAGATTAATCAACCCCTCAGACATCAAAGCCACGCTTAACTCTTCAATCAACTCCTGCCTGATGACCAAAGCCTCAATTAGTGAAATGACTTTAGTCCTGTAGAAGGATGGGCTCAGCAACAGCCACTTCTCCTTTGACACACACACATCAGAAATGACACCAAAATCCTATTTCTCTGTGCAGATGCTGCACAACAAGCACGTGATGGTGCGTGTCGGTGGTGGCTGGGAGACCTTTGAGAGCTACCTGCTGAAACACGACCCATGCCGCATGCTCCAAATCTCCCGGGTGGAGAGCAAGACGTCCCCTGTCAGCAGCAGCAAGTCCCCCAACATCAAGGACCTCACAACTGACAGCTATCTGGTGGTGGCCGCCAACTGCCGCGGCAAAAAGTGACGACATGAGGCTGAAAAATCGCAAATAACAAAAGGACTAAGAGGATGCCTTCTTGCCATTGTTTACTGCCTAGTGGATGTGGCTTTGTAACATATCCCTGTTCGTATACATATTATGGCTACAGACACTTTCATTCATTCATAAAAAGCACACTTGTATAATAGTGATGCTTTGGCTTGGTTTTCTCTGTCAAAGAGGATTCAGTGAAACGGATGTTTATGAGCAGATTAAGCCTGGACTCACACTAAGAACTCCTTAACAATTTTGGTTTAAAGAACTGTAGACAGCTCTTAAAAGTGTCAATCATTATAATATGAGTTAACTGGGTAAAAGTCAAGCTGTACATTTCTCTTGAGAGTTGTTTGTTTTCAATCACTAAATTGTATTTTAAGCGACATATCATTAATAGTGGGTAGAACATTTTCATGCTCCTTTCGTGTTGTCAGTCAGGCTTACGGTGCCTGGCTGCATCTTAATGGTGAAAACAGAACTTTTTCTGAATGAAGTTAAGTAAGTGGTGGAGGTTTCAGGATGTTTGAGAAGCCAGTCTTCCTTGGCAAGCTGGTGTGTGTAACAGTAGAGAGCAAGTAGAAATTTTACAGTAAGGAAATGTATAGTTTTGTCCCCTCTTTTAATTCGCCATTTGGCTGATATTGTTATCCTAAACAGTACATTGAATACATGGGTGTTCACTAGAGCGGGTACTACGCTCTGAACTGAACTTGACAAGTGGAAACTTTCCTGTCCAAATCTTTACACGAAAGTCCACTGTATGGTATTTTTGTAAAAGACATTGGTCATAAAATCTTACAGCTTTTTCTTATGCCAGGAAATGAAGCAACGCTTAGGTTGTTTACATGTTCAATTACTATTCTATGCAATACATTTTATACTATTGTCATATTCTGTTCATTATTAGAATAGCTCCTGTTTTATATAATTTCTATAGTAAGAACACAGACAATCACCTGTACAAGATGCTGTATGTAGTTAACCAGAACCTTGTTGATTTATGACCGATAATAATACAGCAGATTTACTCATTGGAGGCTCTGAATTTCTTTAATTTGTTGTAGATTACTGACCTCTAGAGGTGGTGCAATCATTGAAACTTGAATAATGGTTTCCAAGGTTTCAATACAATTAATAGATGTAATTCACAATGTTATCATTCATTGTATTAATTTGAACAACTTTTTCCCTGGAAAATTAATATGTGGGTTTGATATGAGATCACTGGTGTGAGTAACCCACACGTTTGTATGTTAAGTACCTGAATCCAAATTCTGTTTTCAGATGTGAATGTTCAATAAAAATTCAAAACTTTAAATGTCACAATTTGAGATATTTACTGTCTGTAAATATTTCAAGCAGGTCTCTGTAAGTTTTCTGACCAAAAGCTAAAACCTTAAACAGGAGTTTGCTTTGAAAATAAAACCTTTTTTCACGTGAGCAAGACTTAAAAATGCTGGTAAATGTTCAACAGCTGTCAACTGTAGACTTTTAACTAAGCATGAAATGTAATTTCAACCAAATCTAAATCTTATCTGAACTCGAATCTTCTTCCTGTAAAACTCAACTCATGAAATCCACACAAGAGTAGCAGAAATGTGATTTATTGTAGCAAATAACATTGGCTGGATTTCCTCTTCTACAAAATGTTGAGAGCACCGGAAGCATTTAAGGATCAAGTGAAGGCAGTAAGAAATGCATTCAATTAAGCAATTCAAAAGTAAATACTTCATTATGTACTGTACACACTTCACTTATTCTTTTCCTTCGGTTTCTTCATATTTCCATGATGTAGCTCATGATTCTCTCCCAAGTGTGAGCGAGCATATTTGCTGACTAACAAGAGCTTCTGTTTGTCAAATGGCAATTCACAAACACGTTTCATATCTTATTAAATTAAGCAGGCATCATATCAGTGTTTTGCTTACATTATAATCCAATGCAACAAACTTAAATTATGCAGAGAAAGAAAAACAAAAAGGCTTCTCTCAAAAGGTGCAATAGCAAAGACCAGTGCAAACTATAATTACAGGTCGTTTGTGCTTCCGGATTAAATCGGCAAATTAGCAACTACACGATGCTGCACATAGCAACACCTTGCATTGCCTTCCTCATCAACAAGGGACTCCCATGTGACATGCGCACAGCAATGATCATGGAAATACCCCAGGGACAGGAAAAGTGCATCACAAGTTCAGTAAATACCAATAACTTATAGCAGTGTTTGCACTAGTCTTTGTGTTGCCAAACAAGGTGAAACTAGTGTTAATTTGGTGCTTATAAGCACGTTTAAATAGCTTCGCACACATACACTGTGTTTAACTTCTAAAATGTGTCATATGTGTCACAGATTTTTGGAAAACTCTTACAAAATGTAATGTGGCAAATAAGGATTTTCAATGAATATTGATTCCCAACTATGAAAACCAAACAGTACTGAAAAAGCTTTAGAGTTGAGGACAGTCAGAGTTACTGCCCGACTTTAGAATCATATTCTAATGTTAGTTGCTGTAAGACTGTTGAATCAAAATAAAACTGATACAGTAGGATGTGTATTTGCCTGCACGTTTGGGTGTCATCCCTGACTTGACCGAAGGTCCAAACCGGTTTGTATAACTTGGCAACAAGGAGGCAAGTCCTGCTGTTGTGCCTGTAATCACTTCATCGCTTGTTTTGCAGGAAGCATGACAACTGTAGCCGTTTGTCTCACATCATGAAATAGGCAAACAAAAATTAAAAAATGGACAGCAGTTCAAACATCTCTCAAGTCATCTTGCAGCAATACTTTATGTTGTTTTGGACTTCAGAGTCAAGACTTCAGGTTTTACCATTTCGATTTTCAGCCCACCTGCCACTGCAGAACAGAGAGGGAACATTTATCAGAACAATATTAAGTCTCAGTGCCTGTTGATATATCAATATAACGTCTGGAAAAATCGGTTAGTGTAATATTTTGATGATACTGAGTTACATCATCACGTATAAATCTGTATTTTATGACAATGACTTGTGAAAGATGGGTTTAGGATCACTGAACTGTATGCTGGATCACTAACCTTCAACCCGCCGCCACCAGACACAGAAGGGGTCATCTCCTGTTTCTCAATCTCTTCCTGCTTTTTCCTTTTCCTCTCGACGGCTTCTGGATTTTTAACACCCCTGTATGCTGTCTGCAAAAGAGAGAAGAATATGATGACCACTAACAAGCAAGGTGCTTATATCTTGTTTACATGTTAAAAGTACATACAAACAGCCTATGAAACATGCATTTTCACAACCCTTTGAAAAAGCACAAGGTGAGTTCAATCTTAGCTGGCGAAAGGACATTCAACTGCCAAATAAGGCGATTCAGACAGAGGATGGAGCAGCTATCTGAGATGTGACTGTGTGCCAGGGGTTCGATGCTTTCATCTGCGGTAGTGAAAGTGTGAATTGTCAGGGTGTTAGGAGATTTAAAGATGAAAACAGTGGCTTGGAGCAGAAACACGTGGCAATTGAGATATTTAGCCGATCCAAAAGATTCACGTGGCCAAGAGGAGTTTTCAATCTGGTCCACGTCTGCTTACCTTGATACAACTTTAGCATGGCTCTTTTTGCGGGTTTGCAAGTGGCTTTTCTGTACAATAGAAACATCACTCACTACACTGTCAAGTGCATCTACCTTGAATGGGGTGTATACACAGTATTTGACAGAGGGCTACACAGTTATTTCATGCTCTGTTAACCTACTAGTTCACTCAGTGTGTCTATCTACAACTAATACAGTCTGAACAACTCTCTTCAAAGAGGTTTTAATGATTACACTGTTGATTTTTTAAAAATTATTTTGGAGGCTGTAGTGGATTTTGCTGTTAAATGACACTGGGAGATACTGAATTCAACATCCTCCCTTCATGATGGTGGGATTTCGTGCAGAGTTGTGTATTTGAATGTATACCTCATACCTCATACTCATAATCTGGCAGCTAAGAGTATGAATGTACCGTCTTTACACTGCATTTAGCATCGGACACACACGAACAAACACAAACACACCACATGGATTAACCTACCTCTTTTTGTCTCTTCTCAGCGGCTTCTGCTAGTTGTCTCCTTCTTGTGTCCTTAACAAACACAAAAAAAAAAACAACACACAGACAGAGAGAGAGAGAGAGAGAGAGACAGAGAGAGAGAGAGAGAATACTTGTGAGCTACGACTGAAAGCCTGGAGGCCTGGAGCATAGTTAACATGCCAGTGTTTACTGAGGCCAAACACAGTCAACGCCTACTAAACATTACCTAGTAGGGCCTGTTGGTGTCCTACCGATGATTAATGAAATTCACGTAGAGTTAGGCTCAATTCATTTGCATGAAGTCACGTCTCATATTCAAATACAAATACAAAACCTCCATTTATTTACTGACACAGTCTGTAATAAAAGTTTACGTGAATTTACTTACTGGATCTGGAGTGACAACAACGTCGTCCGCCGCTCCACCAAGGCACGGTAAGCACATCCCCATGCTGGAGTTATTAGTCCAGGCAGTAAAAGCAACGTAGAAAATGAGTTATCAGCGGCTCGGTTTAGCCTAACTAGCTACCTAACTAGCTGGTAAAGCAGTTTAAAGTTGCCGTGCTGATAGTTAAGGCCACAGAAGCAGCAGCTCCTACTCCCAGAGGCTGATGTTGGGTCGTCTGGCATAACGTTACCGTTAGCTAACGGCTCCTGCTAGCTTACGGTAACGTTAGCATTGTAGCCACCTGCTAGCTTAAACTAACGCTACAAGCCACCTACTAATTTATTTCACCTCACACCTCTTGTTAAACCGCAACGGCATTTGGAAAATATCTGCTCGACAGTCAGACGTCAAACTCGGACACGTATTTTCCCCTCTGAGTGTGTTTTGGTCACAGTTCAGCAGGAGGACTACTGGGCTGAGCTGTGTTCAACACCGTTACGTTCATGTGTTCAACACTGTTGATGAACAGTTTTAAACTACTAGTAAAGCCCTAAATGCAGATGTTAGCTGCAAAAAACACTACAAGACTTAAGCTGTTTTTCTCAGCTAATCAAATCTAAGCAGTAATATTTATTAAACGTATAAGTGTAAAAGTCTTATTTATTACACACATTAGGTTTTTTCTTTTCAAACTTTTTTTTTTAGGTTAGTGAACACATGAACACACACAATACATCAGCTCCCTGAGGACTAAACTGGATAGATGAATGAATAAATGAATGAATACACAAAAAATAGAAAATTAAATTTACACATAGGATTTCAATTTGTTTTTTTAATAGTTAAGGAAAACTATTTTGAATCATTGACGAACCAAGCAAAGGAGGGCTTACCTTTTCTCCATTTGATGCAGTGAACATGATATTTACCCATAATGAATCATGTTTGAGATAGATTAATGTGAATCATCCATATAAAGTAAAATATGAGGAATGTTTAAATTAATTTCATTGTCAATCAAATGTCATTTGATTTTAGTGATGATTTTAGCATGAGTAAAAAAAAGTTCTGTGGCTTCATCTGATGCTTTGTAAAAGGATCAAGGCTGTTCCATAAGGTTGAGCCATGAGAAGAGAAACTGTTGGTGAATATCATTTTCCAGAAATATAAGACTTGCCTATGAAACTTTGACGGCTTGATGGGAATCTTGTTTACTCCCAAGTCACATTTTAAAAACGACTCCTATTGTTTTTTAAACAAAGACCTCTGAATATGAAACCACTCTGAGTCTGGCTGTGACGAAATTACCCACATTAGACAACCTCAGTGCTTTATTTGCTTTATTGTAGAACATGTAACAGGTTTTTGAACACAGCCGAGTGTGACACCAGGTGGGTGGATACCACACTCATCCTGTGATAGCTTGTCCAACAGCATCACCACATGGCGAAGGAAGAAACTACTCTAATAATCACCATGGTAACGATGATAATATAATAGCTTGCATCAGTGACTGCATCCTGATGCAACTCACTCACGACCTGCACAATAAATGCAGAGGTGTAGCTGGGTAAAGAGATGTACTAGATTCATTATTATATGAATATTATATTGGACTAGATTGAAAGTAAAATATGGGACTTCCAATAAAAAACACACTGATTCTATAGTCTGTAAGTGACACAAGTGTATTTAACCAACATGGCAGCAGATTTTGTCAATTTAAGCCATCAAATATAAGTCAGACCTACCCTTAAGACAGTGAACGGGCTCTCCTCTCTTGTTATAATACGGCGTCTGTCACGTAAACTAATGAGAAAGCTCGATGTGAAGTGAGTGATGCACCATGCATCAGCTCCGTCTGATCAATACTCTACAATCAATAGACTGAGAGTTTAGTGTTGTACCCCACTTCGCCAAACAACACTTTAAACTCCACCCATCCATCTTTGCTGCACAGCCCGGGCTGCTGCACGCCTCAAAGTGCTGCACTGTAGGAACGACAGGATCATGAGATTGCACAGCTTCTTCTGCAAGATGTCACTCAGAAACTAGAAACTGAAGGCAACAGTAGGCTTCATGCAATGGAAGTCAAGGTGTCACCGGCTCTTGGCAGCTCCTCAGGTAGGTTTCATTCACCTCTGGAGGGAGTTATAGGAATGACAGTAGAACTGCAGCTAGCTATGAAACTAAAATATTCAATAGCTACTAAATACTGAGTGTGATCTGTAATTGTTATGTTATTTACTCTAACATATTTGTTTAACAGTTTGGTCTTTGTTCAGTCAGTCTTTAGGAAGTCAATTTATTAAAAAAAAAAGCAGTTTAATAAGCTGTTCAAGCTCTTGTAACATATATAACTGCACGTTGTCTCTCTCTTACTTGGAGTAAAATAACTTTTGCTTAAACGTTCATTATAATCATCATCTGTTATATGAAATACTGTAAAGCTGCATGTGTAAGTGACGTGCAGAAAAATTCAGTGTACAGTATGAAACACTGTTAAGCGACTTGATTAAAACTGATCCTTTATGAATGATTTATTTATGAAGTCAGATGCGAATGATTAAACAGGCGAGTTAGTGAAGCTACATCAACCAATGATAGTTCTATGTATAGAAGATCACACAGGCACTTCCTTCATGTCATTTTCCATAAATGATAAAATAGATTAAGTGGTCATTCCTGTGCATTAAATAGGATAAAAATAACATAGGCCACTTGGCGTGTGCGGTTCATTTTATTGCTGACATGTTTGCACATCACTCTGGAAGGTTCAGTGTGATCTTATGCTGAAACATCAGCGGTCAGCCAGAGACTGGACCAAAGAGAGCGTGATTGTTTTCTAGGAAAATCCCGCTGAAGTGGCCAGCGTCAGTCAGTTTAATGAGCTCTTTAATGCATGAATGCTGTGGCTTTTATTAGCTGTTCTAAATCATCACTGCCCCAGGCAAAGATGTAAATGGCAAAAACAGTGGTTCAGTCCTGATGGCTAATAGGACAGTGTTTTCATCTGTGCTGAGCCATGTGGATAATGTTCCGTGGTGTGCAGAGCCTCTGAGAGGGACACGGGGGCAAACTGTGACGTGGTGGCTCTGCTGGAAGCTGGGTGAAATGTTTACTGTAGTATAAATCATCAAGCCTTTGAATGTGGTGTAGATCCTTCAGTGTGCGCCCCCGCATCACATGTTTTTACTCACTGCTCGCTAGTAACTAGTGCAGGAAATGTCAAAGAACTAGACTTCTGAAGAGGAGTGTGTGTGTGCAGAAAACTCTATGTTTTGTTTCTTGTTCTGTTTTCTCCCAACTCATTAATCAAAAAGAAGCTGAGTAATATTACGTTCACAGCACACTTTAGGAGTATTTCAGGCAGGTGTATTATCATTTCAATGTGCAATATCACTATTTCAGCCATATCTCCTACGTGCAATCTTATAATTTCAACTGCAACTCTGCATACTCTTTTTTTAATATTCCCCTCGTTTATATTGTTCATGTTTTTATATTTTCTCATGTTTAAATTGTACAGACTTTTTATATATCCTCCTCTTAATACGTCTTGTCTTCTAGTTTATTATTCATTGTTTTTTTTTTTCTTTTTTATTGTTGCTCTACTTTTGCTACCCACTTTTGCTGCTTGAACACTGTAAATTTCCCCACCGTGGGACTAATAAAGGAATATCTAATCTAATCTAGTCTAATCTAATCTAACTATATATCATCACTCATCTTCTTGCTACATAAGATGCGTTTTTAACAGTGATACTAACACAACAGTCTCGTTTTTGGAGCTGTTGGTTTGAGTCCTCATGCTGTTTTACACTGATGGTCATTGGAGCCTAAATGCAAATTATTAATGTTTGACTAATTAGCACATAATAACTTATATTCATTTGTAAAACAACAGTAACTTATATGGTTCATAGATTTAGACGGAATATTTCTAGTACTCACAGGTAACAATGTATTTACAGTTCATACTTACATTAGTAATTGTTTGATCTCTTGCACTTAAAACTGTGGATGATTTAAAATACATTAAATCTCATTTGGGAATTGGTGACTGTTGTTTCCCAGTGACTGTGCACCTTTTAAATTGCCTTTTGATGGTCTCGGGGGAAGATGGTTTGGGGCGTAAGCTGAGAGTGGAGCCACTCAGTTTTTTACCTTTTTGGAAATGAACGGTTTTATTTCTTGTTTATAATTGCGTTTGAGGGCTCTAATGTTTGCTTCTTAATGCAGTTTGCCTTATCTCTAAGCTTCCATCACCTGAAGGAACCCAGTGTACCTGCACACATTGGATTAGGCAGGAGTGTTATGATTTTATGGAAACATTTATGTGGCCCTAAGTGATCATTGCTGACTAAAAGCTCTTTAAGATATACACAGACCAGGTTGGAGTAGCCATCATGGAATGGAAATACTGCAGTATAAATGCCCTCCAGACTGGACAGACACCCTCTTCAGCTTATATGTAGTAAAGTGATAAACACTGATTCCCCTTTTATTCAATTAACAAGTTCCAGGAGAAGACATCCATCTGGCTGCACTTAAACAAATTTTCTTTATCAGCTGCTGATATTTCTATATTGTAAAGTGTCTGTGCCCATACATTGATCACATCATTCAATGATTTGATTTATCATCAATAAGCCCAAAATAGTTTGTGTCATTTGCTGCGAAGTAGCACTTCACAGTCATGGTAATGGTATTTCCCAGACTGACTGGCTGTGCTTGGACACTTTGACTTGGTTAATGGAGTCACACTTTCCTCAACATCTCATCATAGATTCAGGGTTACATTAGAGAGGAATTCAGTGATCCCGGACTTTGAAATGTATTTGTTTAAATAAATAATCAATGTGCCAGGAAGTTCATGCAGGAAGCACCTGCTCATCAATCGATCTACGTTGTAGTGTCTGCGCAGTTTGGAAATCTTCCGGACAGTATATTACTGCACTTAGACTGAACAGCTGTAATGGAGTCAAGCGCGTGATTTTTTTTTTTTTCTGACCAGTTGTCCAGAGCTCTGGTGACCTAGACGCAGCAGTTTTCATGTCACTATTATTTGTTTGACCTTCATCTGTAATAATCTTTGTTAATGGTGTTTGTCAGTGAGGCACCACAGAGAGTTGACTACACCTAAGAGCACTTAGCCGGTAGAGCTCATCTTTAGACTCAAGCCACTTTAGGCAAAAACATAGTTTTTTTCATGCACAAGTCAATAATGAGATTTTGGCCTACTTTGCTGTGAAAAAAAGTGGAAAGAAAATGTTCAGAATACCTATTAAGGTGTTTATTTAACGACACCGTGCCTATTTGCATCTGTAGATTTCTCCTAAACTCGTAACTGTAACGGCAGTTTTCTCAAAATTATTTGTTTTCTTCACACTCTGAGTCTTTAGCAGCACTTACATACACCAAACTTTCCAATTTGATTCCTGTGTGTACTGTGTGTGTAAGGTTTCTACAGAGGGGGTTGTTCATATATCATTCATAGGCTGTCTTTATATAACATTTTAGTCCTAAAAACATTGCGAAAATTGTTGTTTAATGGCTGTTGACAGTATTTTCTGACTTGTGGTACAAAAAAAGTATCAAACATTTCCCCTGTGAAATTGTCCCAACTGGGGAAGCTTCATGGTGATAACGCTTATTAAAAATTGTTACCCGGCTCACCTGTAGTGTCTCCCCTCAAACGTTTTGCTGTATTTTTCAGCTGTATTACACCACCCTCCATTCTTGCAGCCCTCTGGCAGCAATTCTGCTGCTGTCACGAATTAAACTGTGCACATTATAAATTTTGCATTTCATCAACACACTGTACGCACCAGCATGTCTTGCAGCCATGTGTTGTTTTCTTGTGAGTTCCATCGAGATGAGATGCTGAAGGGAGATGTTGCTGTTTAACCTGTGGAGGATCATTTCTGAGATATAAAGTACCTCTGAATGTCTGTGAGTCATGTTGTTTGCAGCCCTACAGCTCTTCCCTTTGGTCTTAATGAAGCTGAATGCACACATGAGGGAGGAAGCACACATCAGCACACACTGAATGAAAATCTTTGACTGTAGATATTATTTTTCCATTGTAAACTAATTAAAATGTATTATTGTATGCTAACTTGGTTAACCCTGGCAGTGACCTGTTTAGGATTCAGAATGGTAGCTTCATATATGAAATAAAGCCAGGAGCTTTGTACAGAAAGGTCAAAGGTGAATTTATAGCATGCAGTACGCTGTTTGTTTCCTCTTATTGTGCTGTTTACTCCCTCTCTGAGCATCCATGGTATCAGAGTAGCATTTGTCATGTAATACTGTGTTGACAATTTGCTTTGTATGAAGATGAGCTCAAGAATTAACAGCTTATTAATATAGTTCTGAGCCTCCACATTGAATCTTGTCCTAAATTTGTAGCTGGAAAAGGTAATATTACATAATGGTTCAGGTCGTCATATTTACAACATTCAATCGGTGAAGTCACTATTGCAAACTTTTCATTATTTTATGCTAAAAAAGAAAAAAAAAATCCCATGACTTTTTGCTCTAGTTTTTTAAAGCTGGAAAACAAACTGGAAATCTTACTAAAGTAGACAGTTTGATTTAGTAAGATCTTGTGTGCTGTTAGTCTGCGCTTGTTATCACAGAGAACCAGACAGGCCTTATCATTCCCCATTAGTGTCAAGTATCAGAGCGTAAAAAGGAATTTTGAAGAAGTGTTAAAAATGTATGAGTGCAGTAACACGAGAGGGATCAGTAGGGAGCTGGACCACTGTGATCATCTACAAATTTTACTGATCTGACCATGCAAGCTATTCATTTTCCCTCTGATAACATGAGCTGGTTTGAGTATGTGACAGGATGCCCTTCAAATTAAACACAACATACTTTAATGACATGATATCAGTACTCACACTCTGATCACCACTTTGTCTCACGTTAATGTGTGTGTGTGTGTGTGTGTGTGTGTGTGTGTGTGTGTTTTGCAGGATCATGTCATCAGGACAACTGCATGTCCCTGCCCCTGCTGGAGAGTCACGCCTCCAGCTCCTCTGTTGCAGACAGGCAAGCTCCTATCAATCCCACCATCAGCCACTCAGCGTCCTGGAGCTCCTCGCTTGCCAACAGTTTCCACTCTGGAGGCACAGAGACAGAGACCGACCAACACTCCAGTGAGTTTGCCCGCAGCACTTGTGAACACGTTTTTTACATGTATTAATCTTAGATCTGCCGGTGCTCGTTGAGTTTATTACTGCACACCTAATACGCTTATAAAGCACAACATTAACGCTGAGAATTCAAGATGAATTCTTAATGAATATGGACCTTGCTGACTCTGGCATTGGGAGTGTCAATGAGGCTATTGAACACAATAGATTAATCCATCAGCCAATCTAATGATAGACAGAATACACCATTGATTTATTGTAGAAGTCATTTATCAAGAAAAAACACCAAATATCCTCTGGTTGCTGTTTCTAAAAAGTGAGGATTTATTGCTTTTCTCTGTTTTATATCATGGACAAAACAAGCTATTTAAAGACATGCAATGGACTGTGGGAAATTGTGATGGGCATTTTTGAACTATTTTCTGAAATTTTAGAGATTAAATGATCAATTGAACAAATAATTGGACTAATTGATAAATAAAAATAAAAAAAAGACTATAAATTGCAGGTTTGACCTGAGTACGAAGAGGAAAGGTTTAGGCCCTCAGTTGAACTGTTGTCTTTGAACTTTAAGAATAACTCCATCAGCAGATCAGATCAGAACAGACTATCAGTAGTAATATAGCTGCATGTGTTGGCGGGGGAGCTCTTTGTCATTCAGGAGCCTCTTGAGCAAATGGAGAGTCCTTTGATTCTTTGAGCAGCGCCAAACACCGAATGCGACGTGTTGAATACTGGGGAAAGGTGCAGCTTTGATTATTTCTGAATATAATAAAACATCTCACTCGCACTTGCTTGTAACCTTTTCTTTTAACTCAAATATTTATTTGCTAATTTTAGTCTTATTTTTTAAATAGCCTACTATAACCTAATGCATTATAATGCAACTGCAGCTATTTTGCAGTTATGTCATTTTGACTACTTATTGTTGTGAGCCATGAAAAGGTGTAAATGAACTTTCTAAAACAGAAAGCATCTTGCAGTGCAGATCTTGGGGACTTGATGTGTTTTAACTGCGAAAGTTATTGTTTGGCTTTTGAAGCAAAGACATCATTACAGCCATTTTGTGTCATTCAGTATGTGGATCTTGTCAAACGTAGTTCATGATTCTGTATTTACATGCACAGGGTGATGTGAATAATGCAAAAGCCTTTTGAGAAAACCCTTATTGGAGCCGAGTAGTGACAGCTTAGTCAGTCACCTTATTTAACCACAAGGTGGCAGTGTTTTATTTGTCTAAAACCTCACTCCCTCTGCAGCACTGACCTACATCTCCAAACTAGGCAGGAATTGAGGAGATACAATTTTAAATGGGACCGACCGTATAAGAGCTGCCCTCTTATTTATTTATTTACTGCCCCAGTGGAAGAGATGCATTTGTCTGGTCGCTCAGAGACATGTTATAGGGGTTGGTGCGTCCAGCCCTGCCACCAGTCCTCAATAAACACTAGAGCAGTGGGAGGAAGGAGGCGTGCTGAGCTGCAAGAAAGCAGATGGTGTTTGCGTCTAGGACAGATGCCAGACTACTCCCCAGAATACCAGCACAGACAGAGATTGATACACAAAAGTAGGACCACAGACCAACTGCATCCTGTGTGACTGTAACCTGGTGTTGACTGACCACATCACAGGGGCCAGTTCAGTGTCTGCTCACATAGAATCAATACCAACGACATGGGGATTCTTCTCTCAGGGGGCTCACATCCTGATTGGAGGCCCGCTGGTCTTCAGCTGCGTGTGGTTGACATTGAGACGAGAACAGTGACCTTGAAGATAAACCATGATAAGATCTCTGTTTGGTTAATACTGTGCAATTTAAGGCCTACGGTGAAGTGATATGGAGATAATATCATATGATTTCCCCACATTTTCTCACTAAGGTGCTGGTTTAGCAGCCACATAAATTTATTGTGTGATTAATAATAAAATGCTCCCTGCTCTAGTTTTTCCAAGTCACATATTAACGTTAGAAGCTGCCATAAACAACAATAAAAGGTGCGCATGATAACAGAAGCACATTACGGCACTAACATCCAAGAAATAAAAAAATTGCCATGAATTTAAACAGACAATTAACACCAATGTGATAAAGGCAGAGTGATATAGCAGAGGAATAAGTTATTTGAAGTAAAAAAAATTTTTTTCTATTTTCTACTGCCCCAACTCTATGATAACCTACATAAACTCTCAATTTCTTCTAAATGTTTTCATCAGTTTAGCCCCATTTGTGCAATAAATCCAGCAGCACAAAATTATCAGTCTTAATATTAGAGCATTAAACTTATCTGCAGCAATCTTTAAGCCCCTGCTCAGTTTTCATGAGTGATATAACAGTTGTTCTCAGAGGAGGGATCCCCCTGCCACTACAGCAGCAGTGTGTCAGCACAGCTGAGCTGTGGGCCCTGTAGTAGTGAGCTATAGTATTGATTGTTTTGAGTTTTTCTCACAGTCTGTAATGCCTGCCAAAGCAAACACCTCAGCCTAGAAAAAAAATCACATGGTCCACATTCCCATTATTGACGTTTTAGTCTATTTTTTGTTGTTTGTTTTGCATAAAGTCAGTTAACTTGACTGTGGCTACACTGCGTATTGCCATCTGTATTTTATAGAAGATTACATGATGTTCAAGAGGTTTTGAAAAAATCTGATGGCTTTTATGTATGTGAAATCCTCTCTGATTATTTTGCAATAATGCAGAACAGTCTGGCATTTAAGGTTATATTTAGAGTCATTTTTAATTGATGAAGTTTCTCCACTTCAAGGCAGCGAAATGGCCTGATAAGAGACTATGCCAGAAGGCTCGTGTGGTGTCTTTAATGAGAAATTATGTTAAACCCCCCAAAAATAAAAAAATAAACAGAAATACATGTCCTTATTGAAGGTGCTATTGCATAATTTTCCGAGCTTCATTTTTCAGCACTGACTGTATTATATTTCAGTTAGCACAGTGGGCTGAATGTATTCTCAGTACTTCATCAGACTATGCGATGCCTCCGGGAAGCATCAGCTTTCAGCGCGGGCAAAGGAGGATGATTGATGAGCGAATCAATACATGTCCTTGTCGGTCCATTTGAGATCTGCTGCCCCTGGTAATTTCCCGCAGCTTATTTGGAGTCAGTAAATCAGGACGGAGGGGGAACGTGTCCATCTCAGGACCTCCCCTCCCGCCCGTCACCATGACAACAGCCGTGGATGGTGGTGGTTGGGGAGCGGAGGAGGGAGGGGGTGGGGGGCATGCGGAGCTTTAGACAGGTGTTGCTGGGGTTTGCGCATCGCCCGTGAGATCGTGTGGCAGGATGGGAGCTGCGAGAACACCTACGCCAGCCCTCCATAGTTTCCCATGTATTCTGCATTTTTGCTTTTTCAAATACGGAATTCAATTAACGCTGGAAACCAACTGAACGTCGCAATGGTGCACCACTCGGGCTCCATCCAGTCCTTCAAGCAGCAGAAAGGTTGGTCGCCAGTGTGACAGTCCGATGTGTTTCTGGGCTTAGAGTGATGCGCGGTGACTTTTCCTCCCTTGTTAAATAGTTTGGGATGTGAGATGCTACTCGGAGGTATCGGACCCTCTACTTGCTGTAAGTGTGACGCAGAGTTAGAGGTCTTGCAGCCTCCTTCTCCTGGGATGAAGCCTGTTTCTGAACCTTGCGCGATATTTCATCCACTAGTTTATGACCTTACAAGCTATACATTGTCTGTATTACCTAAGTCATTAGAGTTAAGCACAATTAAAGTGGTAAATATGACTACATATATCAGGAATTGTTAAAAAGTAGAGCCATCACAAGCTATTTAAACCATGTTTGTTGTAATACAGTGGATGGTTGCACGCTTGGATGACCTTTCTTCACAGTTTAATCAATGCAAATCTTGGAAAGCTTGTTCCAGAAACGCTTTAACTTGCACTGATTTGAACCGCTCTCAGTCTTGTCCATCAGCTGTCGGGGATCTGCTCACAGCCAGTACAGCAGGAGTACAGCAGTAGAAGTAGGACAGCATGAGCCGTGATAGCATTATATTGTGCATGTGCTTTGAGGAGAGATACAAACTGTTCCACACAAATCTGCACGGGAACACGCAGAAGAGTTTGTGCTAAGGTGAAACAGATTGTCTGTGCACTGCTCCTGCACCAGGAATAGCTGCACTCAGGCTCTGAGGTTTTGACAGTAATAAAAAAATGATTTGAAGTCGTTAAAGAGTTCCTGTTATCCAGTCAAATAGAAAATATATCTCCTCTCAGCCAGTTATTGAAACAGCAATATGAGACATCCGACTCCCGTTGGAATTTGGTGTCCATCTGGCATCCTTGCATTTTAGACCAGCAGTCACTTAGATCATGTAACAAAGAATGCAGTGCAGAAAAGATAATTGGTCTCCACACATTTGAGCAAATTTCTTCAGATCTGTACGTAGTCATCAGTCTTTGTCTTCCACTGCAGTGCCAGTATTGATTTTGGACTCTAAATAGGGCTCTTTAGAGAGCATTAGTGCTTCTTTAATACTTTGTGTTAATAATTAATGCGCTGGATGTCTAAATTTAGAAAAATGGTGACGAAACATCTCGTTTTCATGCTGATACGCGCTCATAAACGAAGAGCAATTGGCTATTTTTGTAAGCACCTTGCTGAGGAGGATAAAGGGGTCTGTCCCCTGACTTCTAACGAGAGGATGCAGACCTGAGCTGGAATGCTCCAGACCGAGGGATGCCCTGTTGAAGAGGCTGTTTGCACATCAGCTGTAGGCCTAGCTCATTTCTCTCTGCTGGTTCTGAGTGTGAGAACAAACACAAAGAGTTGAACAGAACAGAAGGGGAAAGCAGGATATTTACATAGACAAGAAACTTTTTTTTTCTCTTCTAGAATGACCTACATACTCAGTGTGAACTGTACCACATGAATCCACAATGGGTTTGTTTGGATTTTCTATAATTATCTAAACAGACTTTTATTTTTTAATGTGTTTGTGGCTTTTTAATGTTAAATAATGTAAATTGTGCTCCAAGCAGGCATTATTTCTTTATGTATTGCTGTTTCAGAGTAAATCCTGGCTTGTTAGATTACATATTTCGGAGTGATCCACTTCCTGGCTTCAGTCCAGCCAACAGGAAACACGTAGCACAAACATGATATCAGATTTATGTAAAACTCTGGCTACAGGCTTGAGGGCCCACTCAATATTTCAGTGATTGCTAAGTGCACCGTTAAAATGAAGGCAAAAGGGGGTGAGTGTTGGCTCACAAAGTCCTGCTAAAGCAAAATTCAGAACTTATAAAGCACTTCTTTAAACACAATCAGCGGCACCCTGTGAGAGCATTAAAAGGCCTGGAGCTGAAAATGCCTGATCACCATTTGAAAGCTGAATTGTGATTTTTGTGTCTGTACACAGGGGGGTGAAAAACTTCCTTAGCGTTGCTGGAGCCAAGCCATTATTGCTTTATAGTTAATCAGTAAAATCTGCTGAAATTGCATGCTAGAAAACATTAGTGAGTAAAAAAAGGATTGATTATGGAAAGCAAACATAAAACGATGTTACAGATGTTTTTTCTTCCTGTTTTGATGACACATATCGCTCAGTTGGTAAAAACTAGAAAATACAGTTAGATTTGGACTTCAGGACCAAAATGACTCACAACCATCTGATATTACTCTCCAGGATTTGAGTGGATTTCAAATGTTCTTTGGCAAATTAATAATAAACTGCAGCATGTTGATGAACGTTGTTGAAACTTATTGACACTGCACTCAGTATCTTCCAGGGAGTATTTGATTCAAATATCTCGAGATTTAAATGTGGTTTGAATACTTAAGTCTTTAGCACAGGCTTTGTTGATGCTTCTAGGGGTATTACTCGAGAGCTCAATCAAGAAAAATGATCTGTAATAATGTTGATATTCTGCTAATCATTTAAGTCACTTTTCAAGGAAAAATGCCAAACATTTGATGGATCTGAGTTCTTAAATGCAAAAATGTCCTGTTTTTTAGTGTTCTGTAATAGTAAATTGAAAAACTGTGGGTTTTGGACTGTAGGTCACCTGCTGTCAGATACTGTGCTCGCCATTTTTCATTGGTTTCTGGTGTTTTATTGACCAAACAATTAATTGCTTAATCAAGAAGATAATCAGATTCCCAGTGATGAAAATAACAGTTTGTTATAGCCCAATATTGTTCTGCACTCTCATGAGCAGCATTTACATACTAAAGACCAACTTCTCTCATTCAGGAAATCCGAAAGAATCAATATTGTATATCAAGCAATATCCAGCTCATCTTCCTCATGGAAATAGTTTATGGATTAGTGATTTATTTTTATTTTTTTTAAATAAAAGTGTGTGTTCTTTTTGTTGGTGGGTTGATTAGTGGCTGATGAAGACCAGAGTGTCCTGTCCTCTGATAGACAGCACTTTTTAACTTTGTATGTGTGCAGATGCAGCAAGTGTGTGTTAACTGTGTGTGTGTGTTCATGTGTAAACCTTTGAGTGCACAGTCCTAAGCAGGCCACCTGTCCTCTTATGCAAGCACGCAGATGGTTTTATAGATACAGACATTATTTCAGGGCAGATTTGGGGACGGCACATATAAACTGGCTTCTGTAGTCTATAAGGCAGACACTAGTTCCATGTAGGCGAGTTGATCCATGCTGTGTAAAAAGTGCCTTCATCAGATTGTAGTTTACAAAATGAATAAACAAGGAGGCTGTTTTGTTCTGTATGTGTGTGTGTATGGTCTGGCAGTTAGCAGCTTTAACACTTTCAAGTCTTTAAATAGTCAGCGGTTGTTTTGTTGCTAGGTTATAAGAACAATACAGGCAGAAGTCCTGCTGGAGGCCAAAGTTATTCTACAGTTTGATCACCACGGTGAGTTGGTGGCTCGATGTGCTTATGTTCTGCATGAACTTTATTCTTGTTCTTATTTACTGAAGACAGTGCAGCTCATATGCATTCGCTGATGAGGTGCATGGACACGGCAGAGGATTTGCAGAAAATCCCAGGACGTAGCAGAAATCACAAGCAATCAGGATGCATAAGAAGATAGTGTGACGTTAAAGGAGCGGGGAAAAATAGAGATTGAGAGAAAAGAAAGATGTTTAATCCGCCCAAATGACGCAACCCAGAGGTTGTGCCAGGATTGTATAACGAGGTCCCGAACCATTTAAACTGAGGGTAAAAAGAGCCATCTGCTCTGAGGTGTGTTCGCGGTCAGGCTGTCGGGCTCGGCTGCACGTGATAGACAGCTGCCAAAGCTGTTTGTGGAGCAGATTATTAGCCATTTTATACTTTATATACCTTGACATTAAAATTTATTTTTTCATTATCCAAAAATCATAATTACATCCACTGAGATTTAGTTTTGTAAAAAATAAAGCATGGAAAAGGTCTAATACTAATATACTTTTCATAGTCACTTCCTAAAATGTGTATTTCTTCGCTGAGGGTTAAAATGGTCACCGCCTGTAATTAGATGCTTCATGTTTTAGTCACACATATATTAGTTTCAGGTCAGTAACCTGTTTTGTGATATACAACCATTAGCTACAATTTACTGAGTCATTATAGGCACTAAAGTCATTAGCTTGTATGGTTATGTAAATGATATACAATATGTTATTAGTTGACTGTAATTTATCATGACTAAATGTATGAATGACCAAGCAGACATTATTCATTTTTATTGAGTGAATGTATTGCTATTGTGGTTAATCACAAGTCTAAAGCTACAAACTTGCAGTTATAGGATTAGTGGTGCAGTAGTTATTCTTTTGATACTGTGATGGTGATCAGCTGTAACATTAAAAGTACCTTTACTTTTAAAATTCTTTTAACATGAATACAATTTTTTCTTTGAAAGATTTCATCATCTATTGAAGCACTTGTTTGATCTATACCAGACATCACTCAACATTTGCTCGTCATACTTGGTCAGAGAGAATTATTGGTGTGCCTCAAGTGCCAACCATGTAACACAAGACAGGAGCTGAATATTCAGTGGCTGCAAATGATACTGTTCTAAATACTCCCTGTGAACTCGGCTCCGTCTATGTGTTCTTTGATATGGTGCCAGGCGGAGGATGAAACACAATCGAATTGTTTGGAGAACGTTTCTGGAGGAGAGGCTGCGGGCCTCGCCTCAGTCCTGCCTCCATGTGAGAATTTTGCACCGCAGCAGTGTTTTGGACCTGCTTCTTTCAAGTGTGTGTGTGTGTGTGTGATATTTCTCCTTCTTTGCCCACTCTTTTATTGCAGGGATCCCATAAAATGCACTGTGCAAGAGGAAGGCAATAATGATGTGTGTTGTGTTTTAAAAAGGTCCTGATGCAGAATGTTCTTCAGTTGAGAGTTGTGATGCTGGAAGTGCTACAGGCTGAGCATGGATGAATAATTAAAGGTATAGAATGAGGAAACATAGAGGGAAGCAGCCCACTGACCTGAATTCTCCATTCGCCACTTTGTGCAGCGTCCTTCCAGATAAAGTCTTGGTGCTTTAGTTTCTGCTCAGGTATCCCACAATGCTCGTGGATAAAACTAGACTAAAAGTAGTAGTAGTTGCATTGCTTTGCTTCATCTGATAGCTGACAGCTTGTAATTGCACAAAAAAAAATCCTTCTTATTTTCCAAATTAAATGTTTGTTGTTCCAGCTGGCTCAGACTAGATTGGTGACAGTCGCACACAGACACATAGAGGAAGAGTGATGTGACAGGGCCTGGGATATGCTTTCTTTTTATGACAGAAATAATCAAGAGGACAAGAGAACAAATAATGAATAAACACAACTGTTCTAAATTTTTGTATTTGTTAAGAAGCAGAAACACACATAGAGAAGTATATAGTACACAGTATACAGCCACAGTGGTGTATATATACAATATTATACCCACACACATGCACGGAACCAAAAAAAAATCCTTTTAATCTCAAATAACAAGACTGTCATGGACAAGCTGCACAGGAGAGATCCAAATCCCAGATCACGACCTTCCTTGAAACTCGTCCAGCTCCCTCTCGGATGAGCCTGAGTGGGTGTTTGTGAGAGCTCACACAGGGTTGTTATCAAGGCCCTCTGTCATGCTGATACACAGAAAATTTGACTGCATCATCACCTCACGCCAAGTGTCCACTCCCTGGACCTTTTTGATTTGATTCTTTTTTTTTTTTATTTGCCGCTCCTGTGCCCCTCCTCCTCCCTGTGCACTCTCCCATACCAACTGACACACACACACACACACACACACACTTGCACATGCAGTCCGTGCACACACAGGATTAACTTTCTCCCGATAAACCAGTTTTAGCCAGCACACAGCGAGATTAAACACAGGATTTCACTTTAGATGAACCCTTTATATATTTATATAGCCTTACACAATTCTCTGTCTTCAGAATGTTCTGCACAGCCGCTCTGACCGTGGGACAGAGTTCACAGAGGCTGCCTGCATGAGAAAATGAGGCTAAAGCTTTGGAGCAGGGCAATGATTGTCAGATAACCATTATTATATCCTTAATATCCAGAGAGGCTGAGAGATTTGACCACTGAATTATTGTGTCATCTGCACGTGTTCTGAAATTTCCATGGAAGTCATTTCACACAACACCAACTCCATCCAATTTGAGGGTCTATTTTAAATTTTGAGAGCCCTTCGGGACAACAGAGCTTCGCCCCTACAGGCCTATTAGCTCACTCTGCTCTGATGTATCACCTCAGACATGTTGAGCCTTGCTGCTGTCTGGAGAGGGGGGGGTTCCTAAATGTGCCTTTTTACAATACATATCCGGCTACAACACAGCAGCCATTCTCAGTGTATTGATCAGCATAATGGAGAGAAAGTGGGCAGGGTCTTCTAACTGGCCAGTTATATTAAATAAGAATGCATCCACTCTTCAGACCATTCCATAGAGACTGTGAAATTATGGCACTTAGAGCTTCTGGCCTCTGGAGTGAAAGCACACTACAGCTTGCACTGATTTACCAGCCAGTCATAAAGCTTGCTGTTGCCGTGTTTGTTGCTGATAGAAACAAACTTTCTCGCTCACTGGACCATAAAATCTCTGTTTTCTGAAATGTTACTGCAGACGTAATTGGCACTATATGACTCTTTACAGAATAATAACCTGCAGCTCAGTATTGATTTGAAATATGGGATTTAATGGAATTGATTGAAATGTGAAAAGCAATGGAGAGGAACTGAATGCCTGTGTTCACTGTGGAAATAATTAAAGCACTGGGAAATTAAGTTTTATTGTCACCCTGAAAACAAGTTCATTTTCTGACATGAACAAATGTATTATTTTACCAATGTCATAATTTGTGCTAAAACCATGCTATTATATTTAAAAGACTTACATAAAAAAATCTGTCTTTCGATTAGAGTAAAATTCAGGTACAAGGAGTTTAATTGCACAGCAACATTTCTACAGTTTTCACTTTCTAAATAATTCATTGTATAGCTTTTACCTGAAGCACAACTTTCATTCAGTTCATATCTGTGGGGCTGCACAGGAAGTAAACAGTGTGATTAGTGGTTCCCATGGCCCCCCCAAGCTCACATCTTTAACTGGCTCCATTCTCACCCAACAGCACTGGGAAATCCCATTGAGATCAATGTCAGGAGCATGAGTTATTGCGCAGCATAGCCCCGGGATGCAGGGAGTGAATTATCAATGCAGCTGAACGTTTCAGGAAGGTCACTGAGAGAATTCCTTACTGGGGGTGAAAGTAAGTCATGTTCCCATTTGAGAGAGAGTGCCTTCATTTCATGAATAAATATGTCAGGAGCTACAGAGCTGGAGCAGCTGCCTGGTGTGAAGGTCGGGTACAATGACCTGCTTCCGTTGCTGGACATTCATTATGGTTGTTAACCTCCGAGTTTCTCTTTACAATTCATCACTACAGTATTGTTAGTTCACTCCTTCATTAATCTATCAGGCCTGCTATCGCTATATTGCTCTTTTATTGCTGAAATAACCTTGAAAATGACCTCTGCTGGCATTCACAAGACATGCAAACGAGAAAGCTATATAACTGCAGAAATGAATGCTGTTAATACATGTACCTTTGTTTTGTCATTACTTGCAGCACTAACAGGCGTATGTATGCAGTTTAGTTTTGTGGCGCAGCATCATGCTGCTGTGTGATTTGATCGAAGGGGAGTGCTGATGGTTTTAATGCACTCCTCTATGAAGGACAGACATTATCAGCACCACTGTAGCCCATAAAATGATGGACCAGTTGATGACTGAAGTGATTTCTCCCTCCCTCCCTTTTTTCCACTCCCTCCTTTGTTTTCAGTTCATGCACTAGATCTACTTTAAATTGGTTTTCTTACATTTTGCTCTTCTTTGTTCTTCCTGTCTTTTCTTATCAGACATTGAAAGTGACTCTTGCTGCTGATGAGATATGAAAATTAGGCAACAAACAAACAGCAAAAAAGACAAAATGCAAAAATAAAAGCAATAATTTACACGCTAGAACTTCAGCAGAATTCCCAGGTCAAATACACCTTAATGTGGAGATAATGGAGTGTTGCATTTAATTGCTGAAGTCCCACTTGGAGTTGTTATTTGTATTAGCTGCTCCATCCAGCGAATTTAGTATTTCACTTTCATAAAGTTGGCAGACTCACAGGAGCCAGATTTAGAGAAGAAGTCACAATTGATTCTCTGCACTTTTAGTCCCTGAGCTCTATAAACACTGGATCCTATTTCCAATAAAGCAAACCCAGTAGGGTCTTTAGTTTAACCCCCCTGCATGATAGATCTTTCAAAACAGTTTTCTGTTATAAAGACACTGTTGCTGACTAAAGTAAACTTTGATTTATCAGTGTAGGCATGCAAGCATGATATAGATGTATAAATATCATATATATAACATATATATTTTCACAATGCAGTCTTTTATTTTCCTTTCAACAGTGAAATGACCTCCACTCTTCCTCTGTCCCTCTCGTCCTCAGGCATGCACACCAGCATCAGCGAGATCCTGAAAGAAAAGAGCCTGAAGCCATCTCGCCGCAGCCTGCCCTGCCTGGCCCAGAGTCAGACTCATCCGATCAACCTCAACCACTTCCTGTCTGTGCCTCTGAGCCCGGAGCCCAAACCAGAAGTCGAGGGTCTGAGTCAGAGCATCAGTACCTCCTGCAGCCTCCTCCCCCCACAGACAGGTCAGTCTGCTGAGAGGAGCTTACTAACATCTTCCAAAAGCCATTAGTGGATAAGGTGATTCAGTCAAGAGAGAGTAGCTGCATCATTCTGCAGCACTGATAAATAATATATACAAGTATATTGATTTTAAAGTTTACCTTGCAGGTGTCTGCAGTGGTTTGTCAAAGTAACAAAGACTTGATAAAAAAATGATAGAACTTGGAAATAAATTACTTATATAACATTTTTTGTGTTAAAGGAGGGTCACATTAGGTTTCATGCTACAGTTTCATTTAGTGTTGTTCTGTCAAGTTATGCTATTACAATGAAGTTTATTTCTGTGTTTCGAGTGCATCGTTACTGATGACCGCCATTACTCTCTGTACGGTGTGTTTAATTGTTTTAACTGCACTGACTGTCATGCACAGGAACAGAGCGGGTTGCTACATATATTTTCATAAGTTGGTGATTGCGAACTTAATATAGTGCATAATATTGATTGAGCAGAGTGTGTTATACTGCAGGAGATTTACTGTCGCATGTGTCTGGTGCGCTGTCAGAGGCAGTGAGCAGAATGTTTTTGCAAGAGCAACATTATATCACTGCATGGGCAGTTAAAATGCAAATGTTTGGAAGGCAAAGTATTCAGCCTTATTATTATGCCGAATAATATCAAGAGGCCATTGAAAGTGAGGGCTTTTTGTTACGACACAAAGATAAACAAATGCATCACTTCAACAAGTCTTGACCTTGAAATGCCCTTTGTCCAACTCTGTGGTATTTCGCTGCTGAGTGCAGCGTGCAAAAGCGTGAAGAGAGATGCAGTTTCATGCAGATGAGGTGTTGCTATTTTGGTGAAAACTGGCTTTGGCTTAAAATAGATGTCTGGGGAACAGGTCTGTTTTCTCTTGGCCTGAGGTGGGTGCAGACAGAAGGAGAGTGTGAAGACAGACCAAACAGTGTGGGCTCGCTAGGCAAGGACAGATCCTTCACCAGCTTCCCACCTGTGTACACTGTGACAGTGTACAGACACACACTGCTGCTGGAGAATGAACCCAAAAAGTGACATGTTTAGTTTTATTAGTTATTGTACTAATCTTAATATGGCCAGCAGCAGTCAGTAACCACACATAACAGTTACCATGTGAATTATGCACAGAAAACATGGCAGTCATAGATTCAGACTGTTTTTGGATTCTTCACAGCACCCCATGTTGCCCAAAGTTCTGAGTCATTTTTCAGCACAGTTGACACTTTTATCTCCAAATCCAAATGGACTGTAATGGCTTTCAGTGAGGAGGAATTCACATTGATGTCTGTAAAGAAGACACATCGCCACTATCAACTTCCCACAGTTTGCCGGTCTACGCCTGCACACTTTTGATATTGGCTATATGTGCTGGAGGAAATTGTTTTATGTCATTCTGTCTGATGTTGGAATGTTTGCGGTGGCTAATAGAGATATTCTACAAGCAACTGCGGCTACTTTTCACCAGTCTGTAGTCTGAAATGTGGTGATTCTAAAGATTATCACACTGCTCGGTTGTGATCTTACATTAGACAGAAGATAGGGCAGTTCCAAGCAAACCCTATCTGGATCAGGAGAGATGTTGATTCAAATTGTAGAAAGAGAGAAAAAACCTGGCACAGCTGCACAGCTAGTGATTTTACATTTAAGCTTAATTCTTTCTGTCCACGGCCCAATAATGTGCTCACGCACACACACACACACACACACAGACACAGACTAAAACACGTTATTGGCCAGAGACTCTAATTCAACTTTAGTTACTTAATTAAGCTGTTGAGTCATGATGCTATAGTGATTTAAAGGAAGTGCTCAGAAAATACTAAATGAAACAAAACAAATTATTTCGTTCTCTAAAAAAATTAATTCCTTATGTATCTATTATGTATTTATGATAAAATCTAAAATCTTGATAGTGTTGTTGTATTTGGTTGCAGCACAGCAGTATTAAAAGGCTCTGACTGTAGTCACACCAAGCTGAACTGGTGGGCAGCAGAAACATTTCCCTGGAGAAATGAGCCGAGCTGTCACATATGTACTGGAGGAGTCATAACTTCTGCTGAACTGTGAAATGCTACACGTCCCTATCGCTATAAAATAAGTAAAATGTATGTCCATGTCATGCAATTGGAGTGCATGCATGCTGTGACTTAGACTGTGTCATGATAAGCCACATTAAATGCCTGATAGATGGATTGTTTTACCCAGTAAATCTCCACGTTGCGCTGGAAATGGAAAAGCTTCCATATGTTGTATTGCTAAAGAGTTATTGTTCCTAATCTGATAAGATTTTAAAACATTGAGCTTGTAGAGCAGTTAGAAGAGGAATTCAGGATTGATTGCCTCGCCTCACAATGTGTGTTTACCGGTCTTTACTTTGTTGTGTGCATCAGTGGGATGTATAAATATTCAGGAAGGAAACATGACTGGATGTCTTTCAACATCGGTGTGTGGTTAAATTGCATCAAGGTGTCGCTCTCAAGCTGGCGCCCACATTTAAAAAGCTTTGTTTAGCTCAAATCTAATTTCAATGATGGCAATTGGATTAAAGAAAATACTGGCTTGAGTAACGATATAGGACTTAATGCAGATAGGATACTCTGTTGTCAGTTAAAGAACTGTTTCATTGATTGTGCCGTGTCTATGTGCAGCAGAGGAGGGCAAGGATCACTATGTGGAGGAGTCAGAGGCGACCACGTGTGAAACAAGGGCGGACGAGTCATTCCTGCTGCAAAAGCCTGTCACCCGTGCTAAATTAGAAGCCCGCACAGATTCACTTCAGGTACCACAGTTATTACCACGAATGTTCACAATGTTACATTGTGGTTATTTTGCCAATGAACCGCTGAGAAGCTTCAAGCACTAGCAGTCCTGTGTTCAGCATCTCTGCATTGAATATTTAGAGGCAAAACTTTATCGCCACAGGGAAAGAATCGAGCTGGTTCCTCTGGGCTGTTTTTCCGGGATGGGAAAAAGCGGATTGACTACATCCTGGTTTACAAGAAGTCCAGCCCACAGGTGGAAAAGAGGTGCACCTTTGAGAAGAATCTACGGGCTGAGGGCCTAATGCTGGAGAAAGAGGTAAAACATTTTGGTTTGGTATCTTGACTTGAAGAGCTGTATTTCTTGGCTTGCTTCTCAAACTCCTATGTTTCTTTTTCATTTGAAAGCCCTCCTTGACGAACAACGACATCATGTTTGTGAAGATACACGCTCCCTGGGATACGCTTTGCAAGTATGCAGAGCAGATGAACATCCGGATGCCTTTCAGGTAAAAGAAAGGCAAAAAAACACAGGACCTTTTAATGCCAGAAAGTGTGATGGTCATTTTTTTCAGCGACTGCTGACCAGTATCTCTAACTGATCTTTTTTTTCTTCTTTAAGGAAAAAATGTTACTTCACAGACTGGAAGAGCAAAACCTTGGGCAGGTGAATGGATTGAAGTTATAGGATTATTTTTCTCTCTTGCTGTCTGGGGACAGGAAGCTGGATGCTTCAGTATCTCCAATAAAATTCATGAGCAGCACAGCTCCGAGGCCTCAGCATTAATGTGAGCTGTGGATGGTGTTTGACTGAAGCTATCAGTCACCTCAGAGAGGAACACAAACAGAGAAAGTTTCAGTCAAACCATAATTTTCCTTTTTAAACAAACCACTCACAGAATATCATTTATTCCAGGACTAATCAATCCTTTACACAGTGACTGTGAGCCAATATACGGTGTTTCCAATGTCTGGAATTAGATTCTTAAATTGGAAAGTCATTGTCTGTCTGCAGTGATTGCTGATGAAGTGCAGTCGATTTGTTAGGAATTACAAACACTTGTTATATTTGTTAAATGAATATAATTTATTCTGTAACTCGCCCACATTGACAGTGCTATTCTTTAAAATAGTTGCAATCTTTCAGTCAGATTAATGAAGCTGCTCAGGCTTATTTGCATACTATTTTTAGAGAGTTACACTTTGATGTGATGTTCAAGCGTTGTCCAAGCTCTGTACAGTACTAAAGTAAATTTCCATTTTTTCTTATCACCGGAGCACAGATAGAAACAGTCCAACAACAAATCACTCACTCTTGTTTTTAAAACCTTTGGTTAACATACTGCATGTACTTTCATTCTGCAAAGTCTCCAAACCCTCTTTTGCTTCCAAAGCTCTAAAAACTATTTTCTACAATTAAGATCTTACCATGAGTGACCCAGGTCCAACATGAACTCAACATTTTCTGTCAAATTTAGAGCAGTTTTTGGTTATTTTGCGTGAGGAATTTGTATGTTTTTTTGTTTTGCCTGTGTTCCTCTCACTGGTGTGTGTGTGTGTGGGGGGGGGCAAAGTTATGTCACATAATCAGGATTTGGCAACATTTGATTTCAAATCTGATGAAAGTTGTAGGGCTGTTAGTTTACGTCACTAATCCACTGTCAATCACATCTGATAAAATCACTCCCCCACAGTCCTGATAAGGCAGATTACCTTTTTGAACTTTTAATAAAAACCAGCCAAGAAATTCTTTAAATTAACTTTAACTGGGAGCATGTAGTATGGACTATGTATATACATACATATGTTATAGAGAAAAAGCTAAAAATTTGAAGCCACACTTTTAGGGTCCTTAAGTTGTCTTCAGTGATGAGAAGTAACGGAAATGATGTTGAAATGATGAACTGCAGCAATGATGCAGAATATATGAGCTTTGATAAAAAAGAATATATAAGCTTTGAATGAGCCCTTGTAAAGCTTTCAATGGGCACCAGTCAGTGAAGTGTGATATTTCTTGTCTTGGAGGAGTACTGGTTTTTAACAATTAAAGTGCAAACACGGTGTGACTCCTGTCTTCCAGCCATTTGGCTCTGTTTGGAATTGATCTTACTGACATTGTTAACCAGGAGGGGTCCGACCTGACAAGATAACAACAATAAATGTGCCTGTTTTAGTGTTTTATGATTCTTCTCCATGCAGATTAATGTACTCAAAGGGATTGGAGGAGTTGAAGGATTAATAATATTGGTATTTTATTTTCGTTTTAATTGTCGTACTTGCAGGACACGCACACGATTACACACAAAAATCACATAAACAAGAATCACTCGCCCACCTGCGTAACTGCTAACAAAGCACTTTTAAATCTTGTATGAGACCGATCTTACTCCCGCTGTGAGCAATGAGGACCGTTTTGCTTTCCTCACACTCCCACAGTCTTTCAGTAAGCAGCTTTTCTAAAAAGAAAAATCTACCTGAGTAGATAAGTTTTATGTGTTTACTAAAGGTCTGTCACTAACTCACATCCCTGTTAAGCTGAACAAATGGGCCTTGTGCTGGCGGTGACAGCCTGCTGGCTCAGTGTTATTACTTTACAATATTCAAACAATATTCTTAAAATGCTCTCTGGCAGCAGAGTGTTTTCCCCCAGAATCCCCATTTATATTAATTCAGTGCACATCAGGGCAGAGCCAGATGGAGACCTTTCCAGTCCGGACATACAGCGGGCAAATATTACCAAGCCAGCTGACTTTTAGCCATGCTGATGGCATGGGTCTGGAGATGTGGATGTCGATCTGTTGGTTGGTTGACTTTTTTTGTATTATGTGTAACTATTGGATGGCTTGCCATGAAATTTGGTACACACATTCATCACTCCTGCAGGATGAATTGTACCAACTCTGGTGATTTTTTTAACTTGTCTGCCACCATCAGGTCAAATTTGTTTTATATCTGACATAGGATTAAAATGCATGTGTATCTTCATTGCATTAATACCTTTATTGTTGCCAGACTTTATTGCTTCATATTCATATAAATATAAATATAAAATATAGCATATATCATATAAGATATATTTATATTTATTTCATTATATATCAATCTTTATATATCTTTTTATCAAATCTCTATATCATCTATTTTATTTTGACATTTTTCTTTTTCTTTTATATACATCTTCTGTAACGGAGCTCCCAGCCAAAGAACAGCGTACTGGTTGAACCGGATGATAAACAATAAACAGTTTGAATCTTGAATCTTGAAATTTATATTCGTCCAACACTTTGGTTTATGACCAAGCAAGCAAACTTGATGGCCTCATTAGTCTCAGCTGTACTTTGTGTTTAGACTAAATTAAGATGGAGAACGTGGCAAACATTATACCTATAAACATCAACATGTTAGCATTCATTGTGTGTATGTTATCATACTGATATTAGCATTTAGCTCAGTGCAGCGCTGTGCCTCATAGAGCTGCTCACATGGCTTTACACTCCTGGTCTTGTCTCTATTTATTATTAACATTAAAAGGAGATCAAATTTAGGAAATCAATGCATGCCTTCAGGCTCCACCTGGGCCTTAAACCATGACTGTAATATTAAAAAAAAAATTAATCCTTTGAGTTGGATTTAGCAAGTTGTTATCCTGGCTGAGTAACTCCCAGGCCCATGAGTCATTAACAGCGTGAAAATGAAAAACGATAGTCTGCGGGATGATGCCTGTTCATGTGTGTGTGAAAGTGTTTTTTGTGGGTGTGTGGTGGTGAAAGCTTGTCAGAGCTGTGCTAGGGGAAAAGGCTAGAAGCCACTGTTCCATGTCAAAGAAAACAATCTTCATGTTAATCTGTGCCGTTAATCCTGTTTCTCTGTGCAGCAGGTTTCATCTGAGGTGCCGTCAAATAAAAAGCTGGCTTCCCAGAAATCCAATGAAGCTGGACAAAGAGGCCTTGCCTGACCTGGAGGAAACCGACTGCTACACAGCCCCCTTCAGCAGAGCACGCACGCATCAGTAAGGAGGACATATGCACAGTCATGCATGTTCTATAGTTCAGAGTTCTATATTGTCCTGTTCTTTCCTTCTACTGTACATAAAGAGTCAAGTTTCACCAAGTCAAATTCCTTATTTGCCTGTTCAAACTTGGTCAATAAAGTTAATTTGATTGATTTGATTTGATGCCACCACAGAAATTCATGCACATGATCACATGGCAGTGTCTGTATCTGTGGTGATATGGTGATACTTGTACTTCTCTGTATCCCTAGTCTCCTTCTTATCCATCACATTCATTCATGTCCAGAGCTCTTAGTGTGGAATTTAGAAACTGTCTAATGAAATCTGCACTAGGAAGTCTTGTATATTTTATAGCTTTGAGCCAGAATTCAGAACGATAAAGACAAGTTGATCATAAATAAGACATTGAAATACAGCAGCAGATGTCCATGAAATAATTAGATTTCTCCCTCATTCCTCCTTGTTTTTCATTTTCAAAGCATCTCTTTGATGAAAGGCATCATCTAATCTCATTTGTCAGTGAATCATTTCCACTTTTACTTTAGTTGTCAGTGATGACATTTTTTTGGAAATGATGACACCGGATTGAACAAAAAACTTGACATCACAAACTGAGTTGTAATGAACTACCCATCATTGCTGGCTCAGCTGTCATCAAGGGCTGTGACTTGAAAACATTAATATACTGTTTCATGATGAATATCTGAAGGGGTGTGCTGTTATTTTCCTTCCAGCTTCACTATCAACAATAGAGAGACCTTCTTCTCCAATTCCACCAGAAGCAGAATAGTCCATCATGTCCTGCAGCGCACCAAATATGAGGACGGAAAATCAAAGATGGGTAAGGCATCTATCTTTTCTTGCTCATAACAATATTTCTGGTAATGTCACATTAGTGGCAGGAGACTCCCATGCTCATTGAGACAGTATGTAATAATGTATTGATGATGAAGACCCATTTAGAACCATTCATTCACTGAGAAGTCTACATGTTTTAGAAAAATAACATGATTTGTGCTTGTTTCTGTTAAACCTACACCTTTATTCACCAGCAACTTGAGTAGTAGACTTTACAGAATCAGCCTTAAATTATAAATACCAATTAGTGACAAAGGAACAAAAGATGTGCAGTAAAGTCAATAAAATACAACACCATTTCTTTCCATCTCTGTGTTTATTATGATACTACTAAAACCAGCTGAGGCGCCAGTGAAAGCGACAAGACTTTGCTGTTAATTTGAGAGCGATATAAGGGCTGAGGGGGGAATTATGGTTTTGTTTGTTGCTTTGCTATGGGATGATTAAAATGTGGGCTGCTGCTGAGCTGCTGCTATCATCCAACTTGTGGCTGATCCCTCCTCTCTTTCTGGATGTTGTTTTTTTGGTATTGGCAAACTGTCTGTCCACTCCCACTTCACTATCTTGACTGACTGCTGCCGACATGTTTTGCTGATTAAAGTTCGGCCTTGAAGGGCTGGAACGGACTTCACATTAATATTTTAATACTGTTGACCACTCTACTTTCCAACAAATAAGATCAGCTCTGCCACAAGAGTGGAAAATCCTTTTCAAATCCACCCCTCTTCTGCTTTTACTATCTACAGTTTCAGTCAGGGGATCACAATGCAAATGAATGCACTATTGTCCGTTGAAACAATACATTTAATCCATTTCTACTTCATACAGCAGTACCTGCAGCCAATTCAGTTCATTGTGACTGGGACAATATTTTACACCAAGTAATTATGGTCCGGCAAAAATGTTTTTTTCAAGTGCTTGCAGCTATTCTAACCTGAGTGTTTTCAGCCTCTAATGTGCTTGTCTAATGCAGCTTGTCAGTTATGTAATGCAGTACATCGTTATGGCAGAGTGGGTTTAAATGAATCTCTCATTGGCCCCCTCTCCATCAATTAGGACTGGTACTAAATTTTAATGTGGTGCCCTGGTATGTCGCCATTGTTTCACATGACATGGTTTATTCTACTCTAGGTATCAACCGGCTATTGGGCAACAACACATACGAGGCTGCATTTCCTCCTCATGAGGTGAGAAGATTTTTATTTGTCCTGAAAAGTTGTAGAGATTCACAGATTGTCAAACTGTGACATTCATCCTGTAATGCAAATTTCCCCACTCTTTGTCTCGCCAGGGTGGATACAAGAGCAGACACCCAATTAAAACACACGGTGCCCAGAACCACAGGCATCTTCTGTATGAGCGCTGGGCTCGTTGGGGAATCTGGTATAAATACCAGCCTCTGGACCTCATCAGGTAATCAGCTTTGGTGACACAGCATCACAAGCTGTTTTTGGACATTTACATGAGCTGTAGTGACCTGGTTAAGAGTGTCATTCTGTGTTTGATCATATTCAGGATGTGCTGTTTGAACATACACACAAGTAATGCAGGTGTTTGTCTTCCTGCATAAAGTACATATTATTCTCATTCCTCGACATCCCAGAATGTCTGATATATCTTAAGTGATGCCTGTAAAACTCTACCCCCCCCATCAGTGTCCTGGCTTAGGGTTAGGGGTAAGGGTTAGGGTTGCATTTAGGACTTACAGTTCTTCTCTTATAAGGTTAAATCTAACGATAGTCCTGGACACCAGCAGGAATGTGGAATTTAAGAGGTTACATTTATGGATGTCTTGACACTGCTGTGTTTTTTTTTTTGTTTTGCTTTATCACCTGTAAAGTGAGATGAGAGTGGCAAGGAATAGTTTGAGATTTTGGGAAATACACTTAGATCGATACCACATTTATTTGTAATGCACAAAGCTGTATCCAGGAGGCAATGAGCTGAGCTTTGTATTAAGGCTGGAAACAAGGGAACATACACCACATAAATCCCATTTATATTTTTGATTGCATACAGAATAAACAAACAAGATATGCATGAACTGTTGAGGTACTGGCAAGCTGTTTCCCCTGCTTCTAATTTCTATGCTAAGCTAGGCTAATTTCCCCCCTGAGGTGATGTAAATTTGTCAACCATCAGAAATCAACTAGCTGAACTGCTTTAATATTGCAATATTGCATTTGATGCAGCTATATTTGACAATTTTATTATAACAATTCATCAAATGATAAGGTGAAGACAATGTGAAAGGCGCGGCTCTTAGTAATGACCCTACTGAGAATTATTACATAAATCTTCAGCTCCTCTCGACTTAACTGAGTTTTATATTGAGTTCCAACTCATTGTTTTAGCTGTTCAGTCTTAACCACAGCAGGCAGCTAGATAGAGGATGATAGACGATTTCATCCCTAATATCTTGGCTATGGTAGCGTATATAATCGCTTATCCTGACACCAGGAACTGGGATACTAGTGTGCATGTAAACATACTTAGAGAAGTCATGTCCTTCCTTATTGATAATACAGCATTGCATACACACTGGGGAGTTGCGTAATACAGCTCATTACTACTGAGCTGCTTTACTGGGACGGTTGTTAAATTAGGGTTTTGCTCAAGGACACCTTGACAGCTGTGGTTTAGGAACCAGATACGGTTATTGATAAATTTTCCACTACAGTATTATACAGTGTGACCGTTCAGTCCAGCAGTCTCCTGGTCCATTAAGCTACCACAGTGATGTCACACTACACAAACTACACCCACTACTTCACTCCAAGTGAACATGTCCAATTTTAATTAACTGTTAACTTTGACCACTCCGTTTCTCTGTCTCTCTTCCAGGAGGTACTTTGGTGAGAAAATCGGTCTTTACTTTGCGTGGTTGGGCTGGTACACGGGCATGCTGATTCCTGCCGCCCTGGTTGGCGTTTTTGTCTTCCTCTACGGTCTCTTCACCATGGACTCTAGCCAAGTCAGGTCAGTTCACACAACTTACAAATCATATACAGTAGTGCACATTCGCCCTCATATCGATTAATATAGAATTTGTAAATTCTTGATTTCCTGACTCTCATCAGTAAAGAGATTTGTGAAGCCAACACTACCATCATGTGTCCCATGTGTGAGGACACCTGTGAGCCGTGGACATTGAGCGACAGTTGTGTCTACGCGAAGGTCAGTGCAGCTGTGGTCACAGCATATCAGTACGTCAGAATTATTCAACCTCATTTAGCTCGTTACAAACATTTTCAGCTCCAGAAATTCTCTTGACCCCATAAAACTAGAGAGTTGTCTTGAGTATGTCATGATCAAAGAGATCATGGAGCTCCAAATGGATTACAGTGAAAGGACGCATTTGAAATCTATTTAATTCAGTTTTTGTTGAAAATGTAGAAACAAAAATCAATATTTTAAAGGCTTGGAAATACACTTAATTACTTTATTGGCAAGAATTAAATAAGAAGATCAGCACCACTGTCGTATCTGTCTGTAAAATATATAGCTACAGCCAACAGCAGGTTTGCGAATCTCAGCACAAACACTGGAAACGGGGAAACAGCTAGCCTTTTTTGTACAGATTAAATATGAAATATAACCTGTTAATTAGTGAGTTTTAGGAGTGTTTGGAGCCAGATTTGTTACCAGTAGACAGTGCCAAGCTAGCTCTTTCACCCTGTTTCCAGTCTTCATGCCAAGCTTTATATTTATTGTACAGACATGAGAGTGTTATCAATTGTTCATCTTACTCTTGTCAACAAAACTTGTACTCCAAAGTACAATGTCTATATTCAAGGTTATACAGTGGGTACGGAAAGTATTCAGACCCCTTCACTTTTTCCACATTTTGTTATGTTACAGCCTTATTCCAAAATGGATTAAATTCTTTTTATCCCTCATCAATCTACACACAATACCCCATAATGACAAAGTGAAAAAAGCTTTTTAGAAATTTTTGCAAATGTATTAAAAATAAAAAACTGAAATATCACATGTACATAAGTGTTCACACCCTTTATTCAGTACTTTGTTGAGGCACCTTTGGCAGCGATTACAGCCTCAAGTCTTCTTGGGTATGATGCTACAACCTTGGCACACCTGCATTTGGGGTGTTTTTCCCATTCTTCTCTGCAGATCCTCTCAAGCTCTGTCAGGTTAGATGGGGAGCGTCGCTGCACAGCTATTTTCAGGTCTTTCCAGAGATGTTCAATGGGGTTCAAGTCTGGGCTCTGGCTGGGCCACTCAAGGACATTCACAGACTTGTTCCGAAGCCACTCCTTCGTTATCTTGGCTGTGTGCTTCGGGTCATTGTCCTGTTGGAAGGTGAACCGTCGCCCCAGTCTGAGATCCTGAGCGCTCTAGAGCAGGTTTTCATCCAGGATGTCTCTGTACTTTGCTGCATTCATCTTTCCCTCTATCCTGACTAGTCTCCCAGTTCCTGCTGCTGAAAAACATCCCCACAGCATGATGCTGCCACCACCATGCTTCACTGTAGGGATGGTATTTGCCAGATGAGCGGTGCCTGGCTTCCTCCAGACGTGACGCTTGGCATTCAGGCCAAATAGTTCTATCTTGGTTTCATCAGACCAGAGAATCTTGTTTCTCATGGTCTGAGAGTCATTTAGGTGCCTTTTGGCAAACTCCAAGCAGGCTGTCATGTGCCTTTTACTGAGGAGAGGCTTCCGTGTGGCCACTCTACCATAAATGCCTGATTGGTGGAGTGCTGCAGAGATGGTTGTCCTTCTGGAAGGTTCTCCCATTTCCTCAGAGTAACGCTGGAGCTCTGTCAGAGTGACCATCAGGTTCTTGGTCACCTCCCTGACCAAGGCCCTTCTCCCCCGATTGCTCAGTTTGGACGGGCGGCCAGCTCTAGGAAGAGTCCTGGTGGTTCTGAACTTCTTCCATTTACAAATTATGGAGGCCACTGTGCTCTCCAGGAGCTTCAATGCTGCAGAAATTTTTCTGTACCCTTCTCCAGATCTGTGCCTCAATACAATCCTGTCTTGGTCTACAGACAATTCCTTTGACTTCATGGCTTGGTTTCTGCTCTGACATGCACTGTCAGCTGTGGGACCTTATTTAGACAGGTGTGTGCCTTTCCAAATCAAGTCCAATCAATTGAATTTACCACAGGTGGACTCCAGTCAAGTTGTAGAAACATCTCAAGGACGATCAGTGGAAACAGGATGCACCTGAGCTCAGTTTTGAGTGTCATAGCAAAGGGTGTGAATACTTCAGTACTTTCAGTTTTTTATTTTTAATACATTTGCAAAAATTTCTAAAAAACTTTTTTTACTTTGTCATTATGGGGTATTGTGTGTAGATTGATGAGGGAAAAAAAGAATTGAATCCATTTTGGAATAAGGCTGTAACATAACAAAATGTGGAAAAAGTGAAGGGGTCTGAATACTTTCCGTACCCACTGTAAATGTCTTTGGACACGTATCTGACAAAAGTGAAGCCACTGAAATTGAAAATATGTCAAAGTCATAATGAAGTTTCATGTGTGTTTGTTTTTCCAGGTGACCCACCTGTTTGATAATGGTGGCACTGTGTTCTTTGCTATCTTCATGGCTATCTGGGGTAGGTAAAGGTTTCTATATTGTTTCTATTTGTCCCCTTTCCTGATTCTTTGAACACATAATTCATTACATCTACTATGTTCCTCGCTCGATAAAAACCCTTCTGGAATTCACATCTATTTATACAATAGTGTGTCAGTGCTCACGCTTCCTCTCTCCACTCAGCTCCTCCAAAACACAATAAGCTTTTCAATCGAGAATTCAACACAGCAAACACTGGGCTGTGCAAATACAGGAGATCTTCTCTCTCTAATACATTTGCCAGCAAATAAATCATAGTCAGCTTTCTCTGATTCAATGTCTGCACTTAAACTTCCAGCGCTGTCCTGATGTAATTAGTCGGATAATTAAACATTTCTCCAGAGGGAGCCGGTATCATTCGGCTGTCAGGGCTGGAGAATTACATGATCATAGTGGTATATTGCAGCTATGGTTCCCAGAGCTATAGTATGTTTGTAATATAGAGTGCGAGCGTTACTGTGCAGTGTCTGGCCTAGATCCATTTATCAGACATCACGGTAAATAATCACCTGTGCTCAGAGGGAACACTTCGCACATTGTGTTCCACATTTGGGCTAAATGAAGGCCAAGGAGAGCTGGACAGCCGGGGGAGGTCCAGCAAGCCTCACTGACTGAGGTCTGTGCTCCCAATCCCGTATGACGGCTTTTGGCAATGTGGACCAAAGTAACAGCACTGCACCACTGTGTGAGTGCACTCTAGGTCTGCTGTGTGAGAGTGTGCGTTTGCGAGATAGAGATGAAAAATTGGTCAGCCCAAGGGACCGAATGTAGGCATCTGAAAAGGCTGCTTTTCTCTCTCTTTAAACAAAAGTGGGTCAAGCTATATTAAACTCCAACAGTCAAAGTTGTTCTGACTGAATATTCACATTCGGGTGCTTTTCAAGGCCACAATTCCTTCATGTGTCCCAATCATTTCATCACCATTAATCCGCTGCTTACTTTGCTCACTTTATCTAAACCTTAAAATTTTCTATTCACTATCAAATATGACAAAGAAATGCAGCCAATTCTCATAATTGAGTAGCAGCAACTGAAGAAAGTTTGACTTAATTGACAGCCTTAATCATTTATATTGATTGATTAATTGATTAATGAACTTATTGTTTCACTTCTAAACACATATAATAATGTAGATAATAATTAATGATTATAATAATATATAATATATATATAACACATTCATAATGCACAAATAAGGGCTGTGTTAAGGCTGCACAGCACTGTTTGAATGCTCATGTCAATTTTCATTGGCAGTTTGTCCTGCTACATACTGACACACGTATTATATGTATACATAATGAAAACTGACAAAAGGACTCAGTCAGTAGTATAGAGTTACAATGTGCTGTCCATCATCAATCGTACATGATTGCACTGGTCTTATCCACTTATCTGTCACTCTATTTGCACCAACGCTGCCACAACACATTTTTCTAAATATTTTGAGCCCCATAAGTCCTGATTCTGAAGTGTGCGTGCCATACAGCCTGTATAAAAGCCCTTTTTTCTGGTGTTATGTACGAGTAATAAACCAGAATACATGAAAACTCTTGACAGCAAAAGATTATGGACATCAGCTCAAGTCACAATAGACTCCCACACAAAGGAAAGAATGCCTCCAGACTGAGGCTTTACTTTTGAAGTCTTTCAACATAAAATGGATTTCGCCTGACAGAGCCATGATTTGGGGGTGAAAGATTGTGCAAGTAAAACCTATTTGCTGTGGCCACTTAATGCTTAACGTCATACAGAAACAAAGCAGTCTGTGAACTGATGGCTGTAATCGGTTTCCATAATGGGCCATTCACATCAGTGCAGTCTGTGTTTCACTCAGGGCATCCGATCATGATGTTTGATCTATTTGTCTCAGCATTGTGCCCACTGTAAATGAGCCTCTGCATTCGCATGATTCTTAATCACACTGCATGTTACATATCAAAGTTAATCAATAATGTGATTGATTACTGATCCCCTCTGCAGCCACAGTATTCCTGGAGTTCTGGAAAAGGAGGAGGGCAGAACTGACTTATGACTGGGATCTCATTGATTGGGAGGAGGAGGAGGTACGTCAGCAATATCCTCAAATAGGTCCGATGTCATTTGATTACCTCATAATTTTAGTCTACGTTCGTGCAGCACATCTTCTAAATTTGACACCGCTTGCATGATATGAAAAGAAGAGTTATTGCTTAATAAGGCAGAAAGTTCAATAGTTCACGCTGGGATGTGCCTTGTGAATCAGGAGGAGCTGAGGCCTCAATTTGAAGCCAAGTACTCCAGGATGGAGAGAGTCAACCCCATCTCTGGCAAGCCGGAGCCTTTCCAGCCCTTCTCAGACAAACTCAGCCGGCTCATGGTGTCTGTGTCCGGAATATTCTTCATGGTAAACCCTTTGATCTTTGAATAATCTGCCCTGTTAGGATTCAGGCATACAGTGAGATCACCTTATTTTGTGCATGGTTATAATGTGCCAGAAGTGGCATAACATCTCCCCCTGCTGGATAAAGACAGTATTGAGAGGAAACAGTGGATTTGATCTATCTGAATTTCTTCTGATTACCAATAGCATTTGAATGATGAGCGTTTTGTTTATCTGGATATTTAATTGTTAATCTAATGGTCTTAATCAATAGGTAGTTCGTTATAAGATGAGATCATACCTCTGCTATTTAAACTGAAAGTGTTTGTTTTGCCCGTATCTTCATCGCAGTTTTAAAACACTTACATCATCCTCTGTGCTTCCTTCTCTCTATCATCTCAGATATCCCTCGTTCTGACAGCCGTGTTTGCTGTGGTGGTTTTCCGCTTGATTGTGATGGAGAAGTTTGCTTCCTTCAAGTGGTATTTTGTGAAGAAGAACTGGCAGTTTGCCACGTCTGGCACTGGTGTCTGCATCAACTTTATGATCATCATGTCTCTCAATGTGGTGGGTGTCTGGACAAGCATCATTTGGCACGTTTACATTTTCTATCCAACAAGTGTTTCATGAAACATTTATTTAGAAGTTTGTTCCAGGAGCTATCATATCCACAGCCAAAAAGACTTTTTTTTGTCTCTCTTTTTCATGATCGTTACCCTCCTCAACCTTTTTGATGCTTATGAGTACTATCATCTTGTCAGGTGTATGAAAAGGTGGCCTATCTGCTGACAAATTTAGGTGAGCGTTGTCCACATGCTGCATGCGTTTACACCTTCATTATCTCTTGCTTCCCAGATGGTTGGCAAGCAATTATTTTCTCCCTCGTCCTCCCCACAACCCCTGTTTCTCCCCCCTCAGAGCACCCACGGACAGAGTCTGAGTGGGAGAACAGCTTTGCTCTGAAGATGTTCCTGTTCCAGTTTGTAAATTTGAACAGCTCCACATTTTACATTGCTTTCTTTCTCGGAAGGTAGGCTGACTTCCATGAACTCTCCAGTTCCTGTTTACAGTGAAGTTGATGAGAAATTGTGCAAAGATGTTTTGTTTCAAACTCCCATGTCATGATTGCCAAGACTCCTTCCCTTTCAATTCTAGCTGTTCAGGATTTAAGAAATACTGCCCTGTCATGAAATATAACCAAGCTGTGGTTTATCTTACATAATTATCACCTTTAAGTGCTTTTTTTCTGCTCATGGTTTATTAGTCTTCATTTGATTGTATTTCGAAGCTAATGTTGCCAATCTCGATCTCTTCAGGTTTGCTGGCAGGCCTGGAAAATACAATAAACTCTTCAATCGATGGAGACTGGAGGAGGTGAGTGCAATTAGGCATCACCATACGTGGGCTGATCATTGCCTTGTGTTTTAGACTATATTTAGAATTTTCAAGTAATTCATCTTTCTAATGATCCGCCTGTACATTAATATGTGAACCATTAATCTCGCCCCTAATTACTGGGATTTAAAATGTTAATGATCAAAAATCAGAATGGGATGAAGTGTGTCTCAGGATTTCCTCATGGCTTTGAATAACCGGGCATGAAATATGGATTTCACAGTTTTTTTATTTAAATGTATTTTTCTCAGTGTCACCCCAGCGGCTGTCTGATTGATCTGTGCCTGCAAATGGGAGTCATCATGTTCTTCAAACAAATCTGGAACAACTTCATGGAGCTTGGATATCCGTAAGTACTATTTCATTATAATCATGTGGTTCCTTCTCCATGAACCATTAGAGAAGCCATATTTCAGCCTCAATGCTGTAAATTCAAGTGATTGACTGCGCACAGTGCGTAGGTAATTCCTGTACCGTTTTGTTTTTGTCCTTAGACTAATTAGCATATGAAAAGGATTTTCTTCTGCGAAAACACAGATCCTCTTGTGTGGGGCTTAGTAAACGGGTTCTTGCAGTTCTCAGCTCGTTGTCAGAATTAATTGCTTTGAGTTGACAGTTAGCTACTTTGTACACTTTCAGTTTGCTGCAGAACTGGTGGTCTCGTAGGAAGATGAAGAAAGGAGGTGGTGCAGGGCAAAATGTAGAGAATAAAACCCAGCTTCCTCAGTGGGACAAAGACTGGAATCTGCAGCCGATGAACGCACATGGATTGGTGGATGAATACCTTGAAATGGGTAAAACACTACTCTTTTTCTGTAGTGTTGTATTTGTCTGAAGTGGGATGGGAAAAATCCAGATTATGGGCATCCTATGAAGCTTATCCAAATCGTTGTTTCCTCTGCAGTTCTCCAGTTTGGCTTCACCACCATCTTTGTAGCAGCGTTCCCACTGGCTCCTCTGCTGGCTCTGCTCAACAACATCATTGAGATTCGTCTTGACGCCTACAAGTTTGTCACTCAGTGGAGGAGACCCATGCCAGCCCGAGCCACTGACATAGGTCAGCGTGAGCTCTGACTGCCTCCGCACCCCCTAGGTGTCTCTCACACAGTGACTGTTTTATTTTTAGATCAGAAGCACATTTTCCAGCATTAAAACATTGTGGAAACCAAACACTTTCCATCCTATAGCTGCCATATCAACTGCTTCTGTACCACCATATGCTTCACCAGCCCACTTCCCCATATGACTCCGACAGCAATATGATATACAACCAAATGCTTCTTGTGGCATGTTGCCCTGTAATTAAAGGAAGAATCCACCCAGAAGTCTTTAGCTGTAATGAACACATTATGTTTCAAAGATCAAAGCGTCTTTGTAGGCTTAAGCTGATATTTACAGATCATACAAAGACAAATCTAATGCACAAAAAACAGATTTTTCTCCACTGACAGTACAGTAGCCTCTTTTCTGTTCTCTGTTCTAATGCAGCCATAAAACATGCTGTATTTTCAGTAACACAGCCAACAAACTATTGAGTCACATGACTACATGTGCGTATATATAAACAATATATCATTGCGCCATCTCTGGAGGCTGTTGAACTAACTTAAAAGAAAATAAATGAAGCATGATGAAGGAAAGTGAGCGATTAAGAAGGCTAAATTACAAGAAAATAATTCCTGAAATGTGGAAAACTGTTGCAAATGAAGGGTTTTGTGATAAAAATTAAATTTTCCATTTCAGTTGTCTGTCATTATCTTCTGCTTGTTGCACTTAAAAGTGGAAGTAAGCAACTTTTGAACTCTCTAGATCCATTACACGGTGCAATTAACATCACAATGATGATTCAAAGCAAAATATTGTCTACTTCCATTTTAATGTTTCACTAATTAAAGGCTTCGGAAGCTTCAGACCTTTTGTCACTACAGTATATGTTGTACTGTAGATAAAGTTGTTAGGGTTTCTAAACCATCCTGCTGTAGGCAAATTTTCTTTACAACCTTCTGTTACATTTTATAAAGTGATGTAAAACGTTTACTCTCCTCTGATTTGGCCATCAGGTATCTGGCATGGGATTCTCGAAGGTATTGGCGTGCTGGCAGTCATCACCAACGCCTTTGTCATTGCCATCACCTCAGACTACATCCCTCGCTTTGTTTACGCCTTCAAATATGGTCCATGTGCGGACAAAGGACACCACCATGAGGATGAGTAAGCATTAGATGTAATGTGCAAGCTTTAAACATATCCGGCTGAGTTTCTTGTGTCATGGTTCGATAGCTGCTCCTCTCGTCCTCAGGTGTTTGCAAGGCTACATGAACAGCAGCCTGTCTGTGTTCGAGCAGAGGAACGGCAGCCAGTCCAGATACTGCAGATACAGAGACTACAGAGCACCGCCGTGGAACCCAGTGCCGTATGAATTCACCCTGCAGTTCTGGCACGTCTTAGCCGCCAGGCTGGCCTTCATCATCGTCTTTGAGGTCTGCCAGCACTCCCCACTTCTTTTGTGTGTGTTTACCAACAAGACAAGCAGCTAAAACTTAATCTCCCCACGTCTTCTCAAGCCTGTGAAACAAAAGCAAATTTGTAGATTTATAGATTTTTTTTACTTATATTACATAATTTCCTAACTGAACCCAATTTTGGTCATTTTCATGCTATAAGTGATTATTGCTGCCACAGAAGATTGAGAAATTTCACTCAAAACCCATAGGAAAAATTCCAAATTACATGGTGGTCCAGCTAAAAAAAAGCCACCATGTTTTTTCTTCATTCTTTGAAAAGCTCTCCCTGACTACGCAGCCTTGTGCATTGATTTGTACAGCTGAAAATCTGGCATAAGATATATAACATTATAGGGCATATAAAATACGTTATTGTTGTAAACACAATGTTAACCTTTGCATGTTTATTGAATTATGCAGCTGCTACAGTGTGTGTGACTTCAGTGGAAGGTAACTAATAAATGATTAATGCTTTCCTCAGCACCTGGTGTTTGGGATCAAGTCCTTCATAGCGTACCTCATTCCGGACATGCCGAAGGATCTCTGTGACCGTATGAGGAGGGAAAAGTACCTGATGCAGGAGATGATGTATGAAGCAGAACTTGAGCACTTGCAGAAGGAGAGAAAGAAGAACGGACGACGTTATCACCACGAGTGGCCTTAGCTTTACCCCCACGTCTCCACTACACGCCGCACAGCCCTCAACTCACAGGCGCAACCTCCCTGTCCGCTTATTCATGTATCTTAGCTTTGAGAGTCTAGCTTCACTCGGCTGATTCTGTACACCAAAGACACCCTCTTCAGTAACCAGATCCTCCCCCAAACCGGTCTGGCTTCAGGCTCCGATCCTGGCCGCTCCCTCGCCATCTGTTCCACGTCCAGTGTTGGCACTGCTCTTAGTTTCCGGCTCTGACGCTTCCCGTCCCGCCCCGATCCCTCACCTGGCTTCATCCAGCAGGCCCTTGTGCCCGTGCTGTGTCATGGCTTCACTGGAAAACCCTGTGCAATTGTAATGTTTACTATGCAGATCAAGGGCTGCAGAATCACCACTGTTCACTTTTGGCATCCATCCTGCACTCTCTCTGTGTGGCAGCTAACACTCCGCTTTGACTCTGCAGTTTGGTGCAGCTCGCAGCATGGCCGTGTTTTTCTCCCATGTGCATCAGCAGAGCCGTCGTTCTGCTGGGCATGGGGCAGAGCTACTGTGGTGTTTTCTTGTTGCAAAAGTGATTCTGGTGATGTGGCTACCAAATACAATGGACACTATCCTTGCAAAGCGACTGTCTATGGCCCTTGAAGCATGCCGATTAATATTTGCGGCCATTTTGTAATCTGCAAAGAAAAAAGAACAAAAATAAGAGCAACAGCACTCATCGTGAAGGATGTTAGCATCTGTTCAGTACATTTGACAAAGAATTCTCAATGAAATCATTTAAAGTGCATGGTAATATTGTTTTGTACCTTTTGATAGACAAAGTCCGTGTCTTGATGCCTGGTTCACGTGTGTCTGTACTCAGTGTGAGCTGTGTGCTAGTCTCTGTTTGCGCTACTGCTGAGCTTGACTGTCATGAGTTGAGGAAATGTGAACTTAGTGCGATTTGATTGTGCCTACAGTTGTGCCCACCACAATTGTGTCACCAACATCACGTGTGCCTGTTTGTGCTGCACGTGCTTTTTCAAGTGCAAGAAATATTCTCTCTTCTTGTTCTGTTGTCTGATCTTCTGTAACCTCTCTGAACTCTCCTGTAAGGATTTGCTTTGGATGCGAGTCGCACCACAGTACCTACTCGGGTCTCAGCTAATGGCTCTGAAATACGTCAACGGTTCACAGTATGTTGTAATGTGACTCCCATCATGAACAATGTATACACTCACATGCAGGAGCTGCAAATCTGCTCTTCCGCTCTGTGCTCGCGGCCTGTTTTTCATTTGCTGTTGGAAGCCCTGAAGCGTGGTTGAAACTTGGATCACTTAGACATACCTGTGGTCTTGGATGTTCAGCTTGCAAAGAACATCTATCCACTGCTCCTCACTCACAAAGTACACTAACATACTTCAGTCATAGTCTTTCGCGAAGCACTCGGTCAGATGTGGTCTCTGCTGCTGTCAGACCTTTATCGATGTGAAACTGAGGAATAAGGTTTTGGTTATAGCAGAGTCATTTATTGTGGTCAGTTCTGTGGTCACGGATTAGAGAACTCAGGAAAACAGGCAACATGAGCGAAATGTCCATCTGTGAGGCTGAGTCAGAATCATAATCATTTCCTGTTGGATTCATGTCGAGGTGGAGAGTTGTGGAGTAAACAGTATGAATGAACGATGAGGTTTTGTATTTTGTAGGTGATGAGAACTGTAACATTGGCCCAAAAACGTAATCAAAGGTTATAAATTATGATAAAGAAGATGCAGAGTTAACAACATATAGCAGAGTAAATGTGAAAGTTAAGAAATCTAAGAGCTGAAGGTAAAGAATATTGCTACCCTGAATGCAGTGCACAACACTGAAAAACTTGTTTTAAAAAGTGTACATTATTTAGCTGTGTTTATTTATTTATTTATGTTGCTGCCCTTTGTATATACATTTTATGATGTACGTAATGTTTTTATACTCTTTATTTTGTGCTATCAGTATGAGTTCACCTGCTTTCACCCTCAGATAGACAAAGTAACGTCCACATTTCTCAGGTGTCCTCTGAATGTTTGCAGATGATCAATTTTTATCATATTTTCTAAGATGCAGTCAAAGTTATCCTGCTTTTTTAGATATATATTTTTGCACTGCAGTGCATTTGCATGACTATAATTCACAGTCACAGTTAAAAGCATGTAAAAGCATTTTTTTTGTGCATAATCACATTAAGTATATTAGAGCAGAGTGGAAATCATGGAATATAATCACACAGTTCGGAAGGAAGACATATGATGCAGGTTGTCGGTTAAGAAATAATGATGCGTTCAGGTCGTAATGTTCAATCCAGTGCTCATAATCATTTCATTCACAAGAGAGAGACATTTGTTTTAAAATCTTATTCCATTATGTAGGAAACTTGTCCAGGTTTTCAGAATAACTTCCCTGCTATGTGAACATTGAAAATCTATGCATGTTGTTATCCTTGAGTGCTACATTTACTTTGAACAGATGCAGATGTAAATGTACTGGTACATTTGTACTGTCGAGTATGCATGACCTAACACCTGCTTCGAGCAGAGCTAACTTCTGTAAAGTTGTTAACAGCGTGTTAAACATATCACCTCCCGTTTTCAGTGTTGATTGTTTTTGGAGACATTATGTGTCAGAATTTTATACTGTAAGAGTATTTTCTAAATATTAGCTTGGACTCCAGAGTCATTTAGATAATTTGGCCTGAACTGAATTTCAAGGAGATTCTGAAAAAACTAAACACGTGAATCCTCAGACTTGCTCTGTTTGAACACTCAACAGGGAATTTGAATTATGCTTATCCCCTAACAGTGCAAGTCTTTAACTTAAAGGGATAGGGGTAATTTTATGAATGAATAACTACATGACCTTGGATGTTTAACTTGCCCAGCTTCTAATTATTTCCAAATGGATCTTTTTCCTGTTATCATCTCCTCTCTGAGAGCATCGGTTCACACTCTCACTAATACAAATGCTGCACAGTGGTGGAAAGGTGTTTTTCATGCTTTCTACTGTTGGCAGTAGCACAATATGGGTATCACATAGTAAGTAATAATGGCATGACCTTGCACATCTCTGAAAACATAGCAGTCTAGGGGGGGATTAAGCTTTCTGTTCTGTGCTATGCTTCCTAATAGGATTGTGCTTGAGCAAGTCATGTACTTGTCGTGGAAGCACAGTGACGTCAGACCATAGATTCAACTGTACAAAAGGATGGTATCAGTCGTGACATGAAGTGTATCAATAACATTGTTTACTTCGTTCCTGTTTACATGTAAAAACATATTGAACTGTATAAAAATAATGTAACATAAAATAATTTGGATATCACTCTTTTGTGTAATAAATCATGGATTGTATCTTTTAAATCAAATCTGCTTTCTTCATTTCTGTTACTGTTAGAATAGGAAACAACAGAGAAACAGCCTCTGGGCCCAGCTGATATCATCTTCGTGACTATCCAAATTTAACTAAATCTGCTTATGGAACAAACTGGAGCTCAGCAGAGTGGAGAGATTGTTTTCTTTTTTTCCCCCTGTTATTTTCACAGACCACAAATCCTCTTGCCAAAGAGTGTTCATATAACATACTGTTAAAAAGATTGCGTTTCTATCGCAAAACCCACTACTTGAGTATTTTCCCACTACGTTATGACTGTTCATGCACTGCCACTCCTGCTCAGCCCTCACTGCTAACTGCTTTTCCGTTTCTGTCGTGTCAGTTAACACTGGCCTTCATTTTTTACAGGAAAATCTAAACATTGCGAATGAAACACGCAATGGTTTTGGTTTACTTTGAGCTCTGATGACAGACGTTTAACTCTTGTATTATTTCCTGTGCTCTGTCTTACTGTTGGATGCTCACACTGAGATATTTCCTTTCACCTCTTTAAGCAGCAGACATTACATACGGGCATAAAAAGCTGTGGTTTCACATTTCCACCACTTTGGATCCTATAGGGAAAGTTCAGAAATGGATGCATGCACGTCTGTCTTGTAGTAGAGTCAAAACACAATAAAAATCAACTTAAAACTGAAGAAAAGAGGAAAAGAGCTGAAATTGCACCACCACATCAAGGGGCCACCTATTGTCCTATAGTGGTGGACTCAACTCAAGCACTCAAACCCTCTCCTTAAATAAAAAGACCAATACAACAAAAACAATATTTCACTACAAGTTAAAGTCCTTCATTCAAAATCCTACATACTTTAAATTACAGGATTATCAACAGCTAAAGGTACTCGGTGTATTAAACGTGTTCAGCGGAAAAAGAAACGGGTCACTGTGACTGTGATATATATGAATCTCTCTTTTTGTGTCACTGGATGTAGCACAAAATGGAAATCCTCGAGTAAAAGTGCATGTACCTAAAAACTAAATTGAAAAACTGGCCTTGAGTAAGTGCACTTAGTATCACTACTGCTCTCCTTTTACTCTAGAACAGGAATCGGCCTTTCACCCCCTCAGCTTCACCTAAATGGAGCGTACTATTTACTCAGATTACCATGAGGTGAGCTAGAGCTACTAATAGTGCGCACCCTAAACTTGTTTTTTGTTATTTGTCACAGATTAAATGGACTGAGGTTCAACCCTTGAATACATCTACTGTCCCATCTCTTGCTGTACATCAGCAGAGTGCGTTGCGTGTTAACACGGCCCACACCTAAACACATTGCTCCATAATACTGTGTAATGCTCTAAATGCTAGGAAACAGGCTCTAGGGAGGGTAGCAGATACATATATCATCTGCTCCCGACAAAAAGAAAGACGCTGTGGTTCAACATAACATTTATTCTCCTGCTCAGCTGCACGTAGCTGCAGCAGTTGGGGTCTTTCTGCAGGGCACCAAAGTGAAACCTGTGGGACTGTCTACCGATATAACTGTGGCAGCGCTTATTCACATTCAGAGCAGAACTGTTTTCCAGAGCAGACATAATTCCAACCACAGCTTCATATATCAGTTATTTTAACCACTCTCCCTCTCGTGCAGACTGCTGACATAAGTTTTTGTTCTCTCAGAGGATTTCCAGGTGATTCGTGTTATTCACACAGCACAGATTTACAGTGCAGGTTAGGAAGGTAATCAGCGGACCCGCTGGGAATGTGGCCATAAATCCAACAGCACTGAGGTGTAAACAGGACAAGGAGTCAAGGATGACCAGCAGGGGACAAAGGAGTCACAACACAGACATCCACAAATCATCAGAGCTCTGAGCTCGCTGGGTGCAGGAAACTGTTTCCAACATTAGAGAGGGAGTGCTCACTTCTCCACACGCTCTGCTGAGTTAAAGAGATGCAAACACCCAAGACAAAATATGTGTAATGAAAATACTTTTCACTGATTTCTTCTGATTAGTGACTGATCTTAAGCCATTTTGGCAGCATGGCTCTAGGACTGGCAGTGGTGGTCTGTTTGTCCGTCCACCGCTTTTGTTCACTCTGAAATATCTCAGCAATGATTACGTGAACAGCCATGACATTTTGCACAGAAGTTCATGGTGCCCAGAGGCTGAACCCCGTTCATTTTGTTGATCCATTTTCTTGTTACACCACCATGTTGTTGACATTTGATGTTCTGAGTGAGACGTCTTGACAACTAGTGGATGGATTGTCGTGAAATGTTGACATTCACCATCAACATGACTTATAATAGTTTTTGTGATTTCCTGACTTTCCATCCAGGTCATAATTTTGAGAGGTCCAACATTTTGGTTTATGGACAAGTACCTGCAAATTTCATGCTTAATTCCCATCAGCCTCAGCTATACTTTTGAGCTAATTAGAAATTCATAGCACTTCAACACACTAAAATGAGATAGTGACCATGGTAAATTTTAAGCCTGTTTAGCATCAGCACGTTTGCATTGTCACTGTGAGCAGGTTAGCATGCTGACGTTAGCATTTAGCTGTAAGCACCACTGTGCCAAAGTAAAGCCTGACAGAGTAATTATTACACTTATTAGACTTTCAAAAATGCGTCCCTGTTCACAGGCTGTCAGCATATTTCTTATCAATACATTTAAGTCTTTACTGCCTCCTCTTATTAAGCACTGAGGTCTGTCCAAGATGAGTTTTAATTTAAGCTGGCAGCACGCCTGGAAAGTCGTGTTTAAAATCTCACACTTGTTACTTAAATCACATTGTAACTGTTGAAGTAGGTAAATCAAGAATGCATCTGGGCCATTTCAAGTGAGAAAAATTTATTAAAATTAGTAGTGCTTGTGGTATATTGGTAAATGTGTGCTGGCAAATCTAATTTGACATTATTGGAAAAAACAATCTTGCCATATAAATTTAATTTATATGCATCCGTGTCATTGTAGACTGCAACAATTTTATTTTTCTCTCCCCATGTACAATGCAATCATTGCCTTTAAAGTGCAGGTTGCTCCAGGGTAAACACTTGCACACCAATCCACCATTTTGTTCTCATATGTAAAAGTGTGATATACTGCATCCACATGGCCCCCCCTTAAACAATTGTCTTGCTGGTTTATGTTTGTGTATCTGTAAATATCATTAGGAAGATTTGTATTTACCCAAATGTCTGTTAGTTTGGATGCAAGAGAAAATGACCACAGACTTCTGATGGGTCTCTGCTACAAGGACACTGATGCTAGCAGCCACAGTGCTGATTTGCTTGGTCATCAACATCTTTAGTTTAAATGATAAACCATGTAGAGATTCACTGAAAACAGTTCTGGAAACTCCCCGTGGAAACTGGATGGCAAGTTCAGGCATCTTGGAGCTGGTGAGACAGGAAACTTGAGCAGACAATTTAGGACAAAACAGTTTGAAGAGCAGACTGAGGAACATAATCCTGTGGAGTATAGAACAAAGAGAGAACTATCCTCTAAGGATAAATAAACAGCTTTCTATATTTCTGGCTTTGACATTTAAAGACAATACACAAAGACAATTTCTGCATATATTTATTGTCAATGGACGAGCAGAATAGGAGCTGCATGTCTGGATTATAGGCTGATTGAAAACACACTGACGATGTGCTTCCACGGGAGAGGGTTCAACACATGTGTAGTCTCACAGAGTTGGTGTCAGAGGGGAGAGCAGAGGTTTATCTACCATAAACAATGTTCCATTTAATAATGGCAGAAGAGGCACGATGAAAGCATCCACTCTCATTTGCACATTTGTAACCTTCAGTGGGTTAATTTCCAGCAGATCCATTTTAAGTGCTCCCACTTTCCAGAGGGTTTGTGACCTTATTGCTTTTAAACAATGGAGAGTGTGTGGGCTTTTAAAAGTGTCATCATTCAACAGTGGTTTGTATGTGTAGGAAGAGGGTGAAAAAATACAGTGACAGCGATTTTAATTCTAAAGTAGGTGAAAGATAACACAAAATGATATGTTTAAAGGCCGTATTGCATTATAGTCCATCGAGGTTTCTGACGGTGGAGAAATTACTTCCTCTGCATCAATGGATTTTCTCCCCTGTGATTGTTGAGCACTGGTGCAGAATAGAGAGCCTAACAAATGTCTTTTGTCTTTGGAATAAAAAAACAAAACACTGGTGCTTGCAGCTGATGCTTTTGATAGTTATATTTTTGATAATCTATCTCAGCTGTTAAATGTTCTGGGAATCTTTTTATGTGAAGAGATCTATTTGTCAGTGGCATGTTATCTGCAAGAATAAAACAATACACTGTTTCAAATTGCTTAAGAAAACAGGATTATTGCAAAGAACTTCCTATTTTGCTATCAGCCCAGACTGAAAAGTGCTCCCATGCAGCTATTTGTAAAGAACTTTATTTTCCAACAGTCTTGAAGGAGTTCCCAGAGATGCTTAGCACTTGTTGGCCCTTTTGCCTTCACTCTGCGGTCCAGCTCACCCCAAACTCGATTCACAGTCACAGTCCGGTGACTGTGGAGGCCAGGTCATCTGGCGCAGCACTCCATCACTCTCCTTCTTGGTCAAATAGCCCTTACACAGCCTGGAGGTGTGTTTGGGGTCATTGTCCTGTTGAAAAATAAATGATGGTCCAACTAAACACAAACTGGATGGGATGGCATGTCGCAGGATGCTGTGGTAGCCATGCTGGTTCAGTATGCCTTCAATTTTGAATAAATCTCCAACAGTGTCACCAGCAAAGCACCCCCACACCATCACACCTCCTCCTCCATGCTTCACGGTGGGAACCAGGCATGTAGAATCCATCCGTTCACCTTTTCTGCGTCGCACAAAGACACGGCGGTTGGAACCAAAGATCTCAAATTTGGACTCATCAGACCAAAGCACAGATTTCCACTGGTCTAATGTCCATTCCTTGTGTTTCTTGGCCCAAACAAATCTCTTCTGCTTGTTGCCTCTCCTTAGCAGTGGTTTCCTAGCAGCTATTTGACCATGAAGGCCTGATTCGCAGTCTCCTCTTAACAGTTGTTCTACAGATGTGTCTGCTGCTAGAGCTCTGTGTGGCATTCATCTGGTCTCTAATCTGAGCTGCTGTTAACTTGTGATTTCTGAGTGACTGGTGACTCGGATGAATTTATCCTCAGCAGCAGAGGTGACTCTTGGTCTTCCTTTCCTGGGGCGGTCCTCATGTGAGCCAGTTTCGTTGTAGCGCTTGATGGTTTTTGCTACTGCACTTGGGGACACATTCAAAGTTTTTGCAATTTTCCGGACTGACTGACCTTCATTTCTTAAAGTAATGATGGCCACTCGTTTCTCTTTACTTAGCTGATTGGTTCTTGCCATAATATGAATTCTAACAGTTGTCCAATAGGGCTGTCGGCTGTGTATCAACCTGACTTCTGCACAACACAACTGATGGTCCCAACCCCATTAATAAGGAAAGAAATTCCACTAAGTAACCCTGACAAGGTACACCTGTGAAGTGAAAACCATTTCAGGTGACTACCTCTTGAAGCTCATCAAGAGAATGCCAAGAGTGTGCAAAGCAGTAATCAGAGCAAAGGGTGGCTACTTTGAAGAACCTAGAATATAAGACATGTTTTCAGTTATTTCACACTTTTCTGTTAAGTACATAATTCCACACGTGTTCATTCATAGTTTTGATGCCTTCAGTGAGAATCTACAATGTAAATAGTCATGAAAATAAAGAAAACGCATTGAATGAGAAGGTGTGTCCAAACTTTTGGCCTGTACTGTAAATATATGTATTCCATCTAAGAACTTGTTTTATTGAAGGGCTACATGAAATAGAATAAATAGATAAACCTTGCTTTACTGCTAACGACTGACTAAAACCTTCTCTGAAACGAATGATCAAATCTAAATAATTCCTCTGGTTGTGATGAGCATGGGGTCATTAAGATTCACTGTGAGACTGTGAGCTAGCTGCCTACCTCTGCAGCCTCCCACTCAGCCTTCAGGCCCTTGACCCTGCAGGCTGAGAGGAAACCCATCACCACCATCTGACAGGCATCTATCCAAACTGCAGCCTTCAGGCCTTCGTATACACACACACACACACACACACACAAACACAAACACACACACACAACATTATACAGTAGAGGATCAACAAGAACATCCCTCCCAACTCCACTAAATTATATTTGTTGTTACATCTGGTGCAAACATCTGCTTTCAGGCAGCTTTGCCCTGCAGTTCCCCCTCTGCTTAGACAAGCTAGTCAGTTTACTCTTTCACTGTTAATGTTGAGTGACGCCGTATTTATTCAGGTGTGATACTTAAGAAGAAACAGAGAAAGTCTGCCAGACAGGGGAAGCCTCAAGCTGTCTTTGCTCCTATCCTTCATTCAACACTGTGTTCAACAGTGCGCCAGAGGTCTCCAAACAAACAATTCTTTTTTTTTGTTGCCTAAAACCTTCACTTTGGTGACCAAAAGTTACAGTTGCCAGGAAACACAAAGTATGCAGCTAAGAGGTGTCTCGCTATTGTTCTAAAATACAACTGGCAAATATTTCCACCACTTCATACTGAATGTTATGACTACATTATTGTGCTGCAACAGTGACACAACTTTAACAGATCTCACATAAATTACTGTCAGGTCATGACTCAGACTTATAATAAGTCTGAGTAATAATAGATAAATTCAATAAAATGCAATAAGATCCCAAAGTCCCAAAGGTTTAAGTCAGTCAACAGAGAGGTCAGCCTCACTTCAAGTCTTCAGAAATCAAAATTCTCTTCAGTAATATTTACAGAGTGGTACTGTATCATCAGTACGTAAAAGATGCAGAAAGAGAAAAGCTGCACTAATCAATACTTTTATTTCATCAATAGATCAAATACTGTGTGTAATCTAAAAGATGTTGTTTATGGTGACAGTCCCCCAAAATTACTGTCATTTTACTTTCATTCCCAGCCAAAACAGGCAGCTGTTTTCTCAAAAATCCACTTTACGCTACCTCTCCAGCATAAAAATTTCATAAGAGGATAATATTTTAGCGTTTTGTTTATAGCTTGTTCCCCTTGGAGTGAGCAATGGACTTGAATGGTGTCTTCAGAGGCTCCAGTTAATTTAACTATTTTAAGCAGGTATGGAAAGCAAAGAGCCTAATTGCAACAAATAATTGTTTCTTGCAAATAATTACTGAGAATTAAGAACAAAATTGCTGCGTGAATAGTGAGGGAAAAAAAGGATCTGAACCTGGACAGAGAGTGTTATGACTGATTGTGTCTGATTAATCTCCCCCCTTACCTGTGCGCTAAACAGATATATTGACACAGTGTAACTGGTAACACCAATAAGGGCTGCTCTCAGTTTAGTTTTACTAGTTCCAGAGCCCTGCCATTGTGTATGTTGTCTCACTAATATAGTTTACTGATACATGTAAAGGGAACAGAGCCATCATTAACTGTATTAATTACACCTGAGCTTTTCCTGCTGTGACAAGTGAAAACGTCTGCTCTGAAAAAGGTCAGTTTCCTCCTCATCCACCTGAACTCCTGCTCCCAATTCCCTCATCAGCTCCCAGTATAAATCTATATCTGCCTTTTAGCTGTTGTTCTGCCTCCTCGCCACTGTGTTCCAGCTTTGTTGTCTTAGATCTATCTTCCTGTTTTTGCGTCTTTGATCCCTGCAGTCCATTGTTTGGACTTTTGCTTTCCTGCATGATCCCTGGGTTTTTTTAGCTGCTGACGGCCTACGTGTAGCTGACCTGTATCCTGACAAGGTAAATCCTGCTTTTATCCTACTGCCGCTGTCTCTGGAGTCTGCTTGAAGCTCTCACTCCAGAATTGTTAGAGGGAAGAAACATAGGCAGCAACTCCTGTATCTAGAATATTAAGTATTAGCCGCTGGCAATATGATCAGCCGTGATTGATTTTCCTTTGTCCAATATCTACAGATCATTCAAATACTATTCCCAAACCTTCTGTCTTTCTTTATACTGTCTCTTCCATGTTGTGTTGCAACAAAAACACAACCCCTCTGCCGCTCCCAATACTATAAGGAACATGAATGAATGGATCACATTGCGGATGAAACTGACCATTTCCAGCCCTGTGTTTACAGTTTGCCATATGTTTCCAGTTTGTGTGAGTTTTGCTGACATGCTGAGAGCTGTATCTGAGACCACCCTGTGATGATGTAATTATCCAAGACAGGATGTGCAGCAGAGGGGATCGTAGCCCAGAGGACTCTCCCTTCATGCAGTAATGTAATCACCTGACTGAAGTCATCGGAGTAAGCTCTAACTGCACCCTCACAGTCTGGGAATCCAATGCACAAGCCAAGAGCTCCTGTCTGCTGACATTCAAAACATTTATTGTTAACAGTTGTATATTAGAAAAAACCTATTCTTCCTATTCATGTGTAAGATAAAGAAACAACAGACCATTTCTTTCTTTGTTGCACATAGTTTTGGTTTAATTTGTTAGAAACGATCTAGTTTCCTTTTCTTTTGACAATATCAGTTTATTAATTTAGTCGTCCATTCATTCATTTTGACATTGGTCAGAATTAAACAACACAAATTAGACTGACAGTAGACGAGGTTGTATTCAGTCAAATATCATTGGTCCTACACATTGAAAGAAAGAAACAATGTATAAAGGAATAGTTCAATTACCATGTCAGCATTTGATCATCTTGAAAAACTTGCATCTTGACTTGGAGTTTGTTTAAGAAGACAAGCTCTTGCTTGTTTATACTAACATACAACGATTAAGGTTTTAATGAAGGCTTCTAGTGATTAAAAACTGAAGAAAGAACAAAAAGATGCCAACTGTGAGCTTGATAATGCACACAAACACAAGATTAAAAACGTTATCTCCTCTAAAATTACAGATATTTTAAGGATTACCATTAAATAACAACTACATAAATTTCTAAATTTGAAATATGACTGGATGCCAAAGACAAAATACAAATTTCTGCATTTATGAGGCTCGTCAAAAATGATGTAATTAACACTATATACAGTTTCTGCTCAAATATGAAGGGTAATAAGAAACAGTGTACGCTCAGTCATAATGTTTCATGTGACTTCTGTTGGACAGTGAGTGGTTGGAGGGACCAGGGGCCACCAGGGGCCCTCCTGACTCGGCCAGGCAGTCTGTGCCTTTTAGGTGACGGGGAACTGTGTAACATGAGCCGGGGTGAAAACTGTGCGCTGGATCCGGCTGCCAGTGCAGATGCTGTTCGCCAAAGAGAGAGAGAGGAGGTGCATGATGGATCCCGTCCCACTACTGCTCATCATAGTCACATCTTTGCCGCTTTGCTCGGCAGTCTACACCGGGCCCCTCCAGCCGGAGATCTCCAATGGCACTTTCCATCACTTCTTCGTTCCGGACGGGGATTACGATGCGACTGAAGACCCGGAGGAATGCCAGATGCTGTTCAAATTCTCGGACGTGTATCCCTGTGGGGCCTCTGAGGAGAGGGACTCCGTGGTGCGGGACGACTTCATCATCACCAAGCTGCAGGCGGAGGACGCGGCGCGGCTGCTGGAGGGCATCGGCCGGACCGTGGCGCACGACCTGGACGGCGAGGACAGCTACGGCAAGTTCCTTCAGCGGGAGATCTCCCAGATCGGCGAGGCTTTTTCCAACGTGGACAAGTCTCTGCTGGAGCTGGAGGTGAAGTTCAAAGAAAGTCAAGAAACTGAGCTGAGAGAGGAGCAACAGCTGAACGGCTATGTGATGAAGCAAATGAGCGACATCAGGGACGCTCTGAGGGGGACCACGGACATCTCTGTGGGACTGAAAGACAGACATGAGCTGCTGTCTCTCATCATTCGCAGTCATGGCACCAGACTGAGCCGCCTGAAGACTGAGTATCTTAATGTTGGTTCATAGTGGGGTTACTGCAGCTTAGTGTGTGTGTTTATGTGTGTGTTTGTGTGTGAGAGCGGTTATCCTCCAGTTCAACAAACAACTGGAAAGTTCATTGTGGCTTTATGAGTATCCCTCCAAAGTATCATGAATATCTCTGACCTTGAGTTATCCCCATTCCTTGGACCTGTGTCATTAAAAGGAGCTCTAACATCAACACATTCCTCTGAGTTAGGAGGGGAAAAAGGAAATGTGAACATAAATTAAGTCGGCATGGAGCCTTCTGTGCCACCTCTGAGCAAGAGTTTTATTCCAAGGAGAGTATGAAAATAAAAGCTCTCCAAGTAGATTCGTCAGCCTCTGAATCAATAAAATCACTGCATTCTCTTTTTGTCTGTACGTTTAAATTATGCTGTTTATACAATTTTAGGTTATAACTGACCAAATAAATGCTTAATATTCATCATATATAGTAGTTTTCTCTTTTACTTTTAAGCAAGATGAACAATATTTCAATCTCTTTAACATTTAAATCAAGAATTTAGTTTTCTACTCTGTACCTTACCAATTTACGCTGAGACGCACTATCTCATGAAAACCATCTCCACCCTTTTGAAGCTTGAGGTTTACATAAACAGTGAAAACCTTTGAAATCTGAACTTCTGATTTTCGGCAGTGGAAACCGACCCTCCTCCTCGGCCATGTGTGTACGTCACCATGTTTGTTGTTGGCACTACTAGTGGCAGACTTGACTGTCCCGTCAAGTGGCACTGTTTAATTTTCGTCTGAAGTCTGTCACTGCCTCCCACTCCCATCTGGAAGTCATCTACTCAAGTATGAAATTGTTTGTCCGGAGGCAGCCACGGTCGTCATTATCTACTCTTTCGTCTGTCGTGATCTATAAAATCAGCGGTTGATATCAAGCGTTTTTGTGGTGAAACTCTTGAGTTGTTGTGGATGATGTAGTTTACTAAAAATAGACTTGACATGACATACAGCTTGTTTAAATCCCTTAAAAATACTCTTGCTCTTCTGCTGTGTCACATAAAACATATTAGTCCAGACATACTGTTTATGGGAGAAATTCCTGAAAGGCACTAACTCTGCAGTATCACACACTAACTAATCTACCGTCAGCTGTTTTTACTTGGAGTGCCTTGACTTTAATATTTTGAATGCCGTTGATAGCAATCTATTATTATTATTTTCTATTTTCAGCTACCATTTCAAAATGCTCTTATTCCAGCCAGCGTCTGCAAGAACCACAAAGTAACTGCCATAAGCATGCCGACTTTTTAAAGAGATAATGTCTCTGCAGATGTGAGTGAGCCAGATGGGCTGCCATGGGCGCCACTGGGTGTGATTTCCTCTGTCTGGTTTTCCTCGCAGTCCGGCTTCCCCTGAGGGACCCCTTTTTAAAAACAGCTCTGTGTAGTTGAGCACAGTGCGGGCCTACGCCGTCAAAAAAAACCCAGAGCTGCAGGAGCTCCATGTGCAGAGAAACCCTATATGTCTGTATAGGTCTTAATTTCCAGGGGCACTGCTCAGGGCTTACAAGATTTGATTCAAACATTTGGTTAAAATTTCCACTATGTGCAAGTAAAGGTAGAGCGGGTCGTGAAACCTCTCATAAGAAACTCGCTCATCTTACTTAATCTGTCTTTTTTGGCTCAAATCATTAATTCCACCTATAGGAAAATATTTTTTTTGGTAGATTGGTTTCAGGTCCCTAATGCTTTGAGGAAGGAAGGTCAGAGTGTCGAGCAAGCTGCTAGAAGAATGTATTCTCCTCACTGACATATTCTAAGGACAAACAAAGAAAGGTCAGGAATGCAGACCAGAGTTGACCGGAGAACACACTGATCCCTCTCTGTGTACAGCCCACAGCCTCAAAACCACATGCCTCTGTGGTGTTATTATTAGAAAGATGAGAGCTATTTCAACACTATAACTGCTGCTAGTCCTGTGGTTATTATCACTGCAATAACTACTCCTGTATATTACAACCACTACCACCAGTATTGCTAACCTTCAGCTACATCGGCTATTATGTCCTTATTTGAAGAAAAGACTGAAGCTGATGCTTATGTTTAATGACAATGGGATGATTTTGACAAAGACAATTCTAACTTTAAGTCCATTTGAGAGGTTTTTCAAATCCACATCTCTTGGTCCTCACCAGGAGGTCGACATGTGGCAACTGAGCTTTTTCAGGAGCATTCAAATGCAGTTCAGTGGAGCAGCTCTGTCACAAGTGAGAAAACTCCTATTGTGCAAAGCCCATTCTCTGATGAAGATCATGAGATGTGGTTGAAAGCTTCTAGAAAAAGTGGACCTCTAGACCTAAGACAAATGTTCTCGCTCAAGTGCAGAATGATGTTACATCGTCTGTCACTGATGAAAGAAAACAACATAGAAGCTACAGTCTAATATTTACTTAGACACAGTGGTGGAGAGGTACTCAGGTCTTCTACACTTACTCGTAAAAGCCCTGCATTTAAAATATATACATAAGCATTATATAAATATTAGTATCAAAATATACTCAAACTAAAGTAAAAGCTAAGCTAAGACTCACTTTGATGTTGCAGCTGGTAAAAGTGGGGCTAATTTCAACTACTTTATATACTGCTGGGAAGTTTGATCTATAATAATGCTTCATAATTTATCAGTTGATCTTATTTTGTATCAATAACTTGGATTGGTTAAATAACGTTAGTGAAGTAAAAGTATAAAGTAGCAGAAAATGGAATTACTCAAAGTACAATTACTGCACCTCAAAACTGTACAATACTAAATACTAGTTTCTTTCCTCCACTGCTCAGACAGTCTACATTTACTCCCTTCATGTTCACTTTTGAAAAATATTTTTACTTTTACGTGTCAGGCCTAAACGTATTTTTTAGTCCACTATGTTTGTCTGACAGCTGCACTCAGAAGTCACTTGGCAAAGTGAGTTACATGCAAAACATTGACTGACCTCATAAAACTGAAAGCACAGCACTTAAAACTGGCCAGTAGTATGTGGAGTAATTAGACCACCTACAACGCCAAATTACTTTTTAATGTTGTGGGCACAGATAGACATGTAGCCATGTTTTTCCTCATTAAACGCACAGCGCAGGTGTTTTACATCACTGTTACCGCACAGAGTTCAGTGCTCTGCGCTGCACTACAATGTTACACTGCAAAAGGACACCGTTTTTACTATGAATATGTGTAAAAACATTTCTACTGTAAAGAATTACTTTTGATTAAAAATCTAGTTTAAATGTATCATTCCAGGATGACATTTATAGATTACGTATAGATTAAGAAGAGAAAACTTTTTCCCCTCTGCAGTTTGTACAAGTCATTCACGAGCATTAAGCACTTTTTCTGCATTTGTAACATACATCATATCATTCATTGTATCATGAACATATAATTACTCATTGAAACATTCTCCAAGTGACCAAGATGGTTTTAACCAACAGCTGTGGCTCATTTCAAGGCTGCAGCTGCACATAATAACTCTTTGGTGACAATAAATATAATTTAAGCAATGCAGTAGGAAAGAGGAGATGCTAAGGAGCAGAGAAACCTCAGGAGATGAGTGAAATCAGCACCTGAATTAGATGTCAGAGAGATGTTTTCTTGAGAGAAAATTGAGAGATAATTTCTCATAAAGAATGTGGGAAAGTGGCTGGTATGCATATTGTCAATGGAAAAAAAACAATTTTAATAATAATCAATAATAGTACAAGTCAGAATAAAGTATGTGATCAGAGAGCTTTTGATGCAGCTATCTGGATTCTCATTTCTTTTTTTTTGGTTCATTAATGTTTTATTAAATGAGGTTTCATCTCACTGTAAAGCACAGCAGACAATTACTTTACTTTTTCTGTTCTGTTTTATTCGAATTGTTTTAATTCTGTCCGTTTTGCCACTCAGTTTTGGTCACTGACTTAAGACTCCATTAGCAGGCCTCCATGGCTGCCGACGCACCAGTGAATCTGTCATGATGCAAAAGAAAAGACGACCACAAAGAAGTTTACATGATGTCTGCTCAATGTTTTACACGGGCAAATGAAAAGATAGTTTTGCATGGCTGTTTTATTTTTCAAAAATATTCTGATGGGATAAGACCTCAAGAACAACAAAACATTTCCCTCAAACACAGTTTGGTCTTAATGCTCATATTTTTCCTTGAATAAACACAAATGCATCTGCATACATACAATTCAAAAAGTACATGTACATATCTTGTTTTGAATGGGTACATAATGATACACACTTGCCCTTTGAAATGTGACATTACACATCCACAGTTTGATCTTCAATACAGATTTCAATGTTGTGCTATTGAACATCCGCCAGTGTTTCTTTTTCTCTTTTTTTTTTCTTCTCAAACTAGCAGATTTTACAGGAAGAAAACGTGTTTAACTATTCTCCTCTTGAAGAGCAAGCAATAACACTGAACAGTTCATTCATAAAGAGGTACAGAAAAAAAGCACCGGAAGAACTGAAATGGTCTTCAGTCAAACGTCACCTCTTTTTCATCTTCATGTGAGCAAGAGCCAGTGTTTTGTGCTTTCTCTGTGCCAAGCTGTGTGAGGGCTCCCTCTGCTCTGAGTCCCTGTGTAAAGCTGTCCCTGTAACGGGGCTCGTCACTGTTTCAGGATGAGACAGGTGTCTGTTAGATGTGCGGCGGCCTGTCACACACAGCCATTCTCCTGCCTGGGCTTGTGCACCACAGGGGTGTGTGGGGGGTAGAGGGAGGGAGCGAGTGTGCACAGGAAACCAGCCAGCAGCGTAAGGCCCAGTCCACCCCAAGCACAAAACATGGACCAGCCATAACCGTGGCTGATGTCCTCTGGTATCCCAAACATGTAGCGAGGGTAGCGAGACAGTTCAAAGTTGATCCCAGCCACACATGTGCAAAGGGAGATTATGCAGCATGTCCCTGCCAGAGAGAGAAGGAAAAAAAAAAAACAGTCAGGCACGACATCAAGTCGTTTTGATGCATCATTTCACCACCATCTCATTAGCAAAGACCTTACTGCCCCTCTATGGTGATTCAGGGTAGTGCTCTTTATGTAAAGTGCATCTTACCTCCCATGAGGAAGAGGAGTCCAGCCACATACTGCATCAGATCATGCTCCTTACAGCAGCCCAACACGCCTATGATCCAGCCGAACAGGATGATGGATATGGCCATGCCTACGAAGCTGGCAGTCATCCTCTGGAGGTCTGCAAAGCGCACAAGAGAAGTGACAGTGTTTGCTGGGGGCGCTGCCAAGTTTCACTCACTCATTAATTCATCAGATTGTGAAAAGGCGTTTTGGGAACTCACGGAGCGCGTGCCACTCATCCTGCCTTATTGTCTTAGTCAGATTGATTGGCAGATTTCTGGGGAGCGCTGATGATGAGTAGTAGTATTTTATTGGTGTGCAGCGCGGAACCAATCCTGTGGATGTAAACAACACAAAGAGGATGTCACATAAGCCCTGAGATGAGATGAAAAGGATACCACAAGGCTCTCTGCTGCCACCCCCTTTCCTAAAAAAAAAAAAAAAAAAAAAAAGAAAAAGCACCCAACCCCCTTCCTCCACCACCACCACCACCCACCCATCCACCCACACCATTGTGGAGTAGCTTATTGTACGCATCTCGAGGCTTCTGTTACTACAGCTCGCCCTTTTGTGCTGGAAAATAACACTGCACGTTGATTGCGTTGTAACTGTACTCCATGTTGTAGCCTACTGCTTAGGCCTCGAGGGTCTCTGCGCAGCATCAGCACCTTGGATAGCGTATTCGCGCACAAAGTATTTAAAGGCAGCGCCTCACGCACAAACGCACCACAGATATCCAAAACAAAGACATTATAGCGCACAATATGACCCCCAAAAACCAAACCTTTAAAGATCAAATCCTCCATCCCCAAGTCAAATCCCTCCCGGTGGCACTTTCTCCACAGTCCGGTGACGGTGGAGTTGTACTGCCGACTGCAGAGGGACTCCATGGCCGGAGCAGGAGGCAAGACGTGCCGCTTAGCCCGCAGCAGCATTTTGCCGCTGACACCGGAGCCCCTCCTCTCCACATTTTTCTCCTTTGGCAACATGCGAAGAGGAAGGTTGTTGTTGGAGATGTAAATGTAGCCACGGTCGTTTACTTTGTTTGAATAATTCTTGCAGCGTTCCCGGTGCCTCCTCGCGTCAGTCTCGTACCAGTTGTCAGTGCTGATCGCTATCGCTATCAGTCCCAACGCGCAAAATGCCAAAAAGAGACCTGCCACGGTTAAAGTCCTCATAGCAGCCATGTTCCATGCGTATCTCGTCTCGGTGCCGTGATAATTCCACGGGACAGCGGGACTCCGCTCCTGGCTGCTGCTGTCAGTGTGAGAGGTGGGGAGGGAATTCAGCAATGCATGGAAATCTGAAATACAAAGAAATCCCCAAAGAACTCATTTCTCTGATTTGTCAACCACAGCCGGAAAAAAAAGCCAAATTCCGAGGCAGCGGATAAATAAATTTGGGCCTCGATGAGCTATTTTGGTTGTCTCCTCTCTGCCTCTGAACTCAGTCTAGCCTAGATACTGGTCAGTCCAACATTTCTTTCCAGTAGATGGAGACAGAGCAAATATTTGAAAGCACAATCAGCCCCAGGCCTGCACTTACAGCAGATCATGACCTGCTGGAAAAGATGGACAAAGTTTGACAGTCATGCCAGAGGAAGTGCCCTCCCTCAGGTTTTTATACCATCTCCTGTATCACCTCAGCTGCTGCTGTCTAAAATGTTCAGGCATGAAAGAGAGGCCATATTAAACCCCACAGAGGTCCCCAGTCTCTCTGTCTGCATACAGGAAATGATTTCATCACATCCAACAGACTGTCTCTGGTAACTTTCCATCGATAATACAGCCAAACAATTAAATAAAATGCATATATATTATTATAAAAATACACTAAATACCGTTTGGTCAACTGTATGATTTTGAATGAAGTCTTAAAAATATATATTTAAAAGAAAAAGCTGGTCGTTAAGCCTCAAACAGCATTATACATTATGGTTCAAGTATTTGTTTTTAGGTAATAATGTCTAGCAGGATTTAGGGGCAAAACAGATGCATGTACGTGCATCTGGGTTTTATTCTCCACTTTTTTGGGGGAAAATCTTACAAAACAAACAAATCAAATGGACGCAGTGGTTGCGGACATCTCACTCATGTTTATACCAGTTTCTTTCTCTTGGTCAATACTTCCTCAAATGAGACCATAATGCCAAACTAAAAGAGGAACAAGCCCGATTCCAAACTTCAGTTTTGGTTTCGTCTCCTGTGTTCAGTAACTCTTTAAAAAATTCCTCTCTTACGGGGATTTGTTGTGATTCAGAACAAATAAATCATATTTTCCTGCACAGCCAACGTAGGAAAGCTTGATTTTTCTACTTAATTATGAGGAGTTGAAGTAAATAACAATGTCATTTTGTTCAGGTTTCTTCTTATGTCAGGAATGAGTGCAGGATTAGCGTTAATGTTGCTCTAAGGTCACATCACTGCAGCACTGGAACTGGCGAGGAAGTTGACTAATACAAGGGCACAACACTGAGTATGTGTGGTAACAAATAAAGCCTGTTTAACAGTGTGACGCATTGCACAAATAACATTAGTGTTTTTTATACATGCGTCTAAATCACACAAAATGGATACAAACACATATGCATTTATAATATAGTTTGGGGAGAAAATAACTATTAAACAGCACAGCACCTATAATATAGGCACTATGATATAGATATTTTGAATAATAATAGATTATGATCTCCTCTCAAAAAAGAGGAATCATTATGAATTATTGTAGAATTATACCTCTTAAACATGCAGGAAATGCATGTAAATCTGATTGGCTCACACTGTACATTACCCTCGGCCATCAGGAACTAGCTGATCATATGAATTTGACAACTGGATGATGAGCGTAGACCACACAGGGTCGAGCTTATTTCACACTCTCATTTCCCATTTGTCTGGTGAAGTCAGTACTCAGCGACATTGCGTGTTGCTTGGTTAAGCAACAAGAAAAAGTTAACATACATCACAAGTCTGAAGGACCAAGACTCTCATGCTGCCTTGTTTACAAGATGGATGGCTATGTCATATCGTCTGTAAGTGTTTCTGCTTTGTTGTTTAACATTGGACCTTTTACAAAACAGTATTTGATCATGCTTTGTGACATTACGAGGGTGTTTTACTGTTTGTTCTACGGGTCATTCTGTGTGTTTCTATGGCTGTTTCTTAAAAAAAAAAAAAGGTGTTTAGTGTCCTAAATGGGACTTACAGGGAATTACATTTATGTATTAACATTAATATTTGAAAAAAACTTACTTTTGGAGTTGTGTTTGTGTTTAAAAGGGCATGTGTGTTTGATTTCTATGTGAAAACAGGGGAAATCACCCTCAACATACATGTATGTGTGTAAATATGCCATGTCACTGGTCACCTGATCTGTTCGGTTACTTTATTCTACTCATTTTTTGTCCTTATTTTCTTTTAAAAGTAATGAAAAATAAAGTAAAATACATAAATAAAACGAATTCAAGTGCATTACCTAATAGTCATATTTGACTTAATCTGAGCAGGACAAAGAGACTCAAACTTTCACATTCTCTTAACAAGATCTATGTTTTCCTCTCCAAAGGCCTCACAGGAAATCCTCCCAAATGAATCAGAGGACTACCGACCACCTGCGGAGCTGTACCCCTACCTCGCTAATGTAGGGGAGATCTATGAAGGTGAGAAGAGGAGGGTTTAACTGTTGAAAAGAGCCCAAATCTCTACACAACCTTTACCTCCTTTAATTTTCAGACAACAGGTGGACCTTCCACTCTGAGCGCATCCAGCCGACAGACTTTGAGAATTCTCCAGTGAATCACCTCACGGAGCTTCAGTCTGTGTCCCCTCAACAGCTGATACAGCCCTATCGCTACAGCAGCGAGTCTCTGCCCCTTCACCTGGAACCACCACTTGGACCTCTCTCTTTGTCACCACAAGTAAGATCGTATGTGGATATTAATGATGGCACTAGTGTGAAAAGACACATTCTCTACTGTACACGTGTAGTTTGAAATAAGGCCACACAAGCATATAAATAACAACATGTTTGGCTTGATTATACAGATTTGCATGCAGCAGCACTGATTTGCACTGATCAAAAAGCATCACTACTACTATTACACCATGTGATTCACACAAGTCATGCAACACACTATCACTACTGAGTGAAGACACATTTACCTGCTGTACACTGAAGGATTAGAACAGGCGCTAAAGCATAAAAATAACACTCCCAAGGAAAAAAACTTTGGTAGTAATTCAAAACAGCCTTTTCCCCTTTTTAATTGAAAATGATGGGATTTTTTTATTTGAATATTTTATCAGGGTCTGCCACTGGCCACTAATCGTCAATTAATCTGTTGATTGTTTTTCGATTAATTGTTCAGTCCATAAAATGTCAGAAGATTTGCAGATGACTCATTCAAATTGTTCGACTTATCAAACCCACAGTCAAATCAGTTTACTATCATAGAAGACCTGAAAAAAAAAACATTCACAAATAAGAAGGTGGAACCGGAGAAACAATCAATTAACAACATTGTTGCTGAGGAATCATCGGTCAATCGACTGATCAGCTCATCAACTAATCATTTCAGCTCTAATGTTATTGTACGTAAATGTGTGGATATACAGGATGTGCTCCAGAGCTGAATACTAAATCAAACAGAAAGGGTCCTTTGGACTAAATCTGTTGCTGCCACCATATAACAACACAACATATTTTCAGGAATACTCTCAAGGAAACATCACGGATTTAGTTTGTTTGAAAGCTTAAGATTAAATCTATTTCATCTCTACTGATACAGTACATTATGTGGACAGTTGGGGATATTTTCACTGAAATGTCATCTGCACCACGTGGTTTTGCTGAGCATTGAATTCTATTTTGGCAGAGTTACTTCCTCTTTTGGCACAATGGCAGTGTTTAAACGAAAATGTCAGACAGTGAATAATTGCAAAACAAAAATTTGCAGCTCTATCAGTCCTTTGTGTCAACCTGAACTATGACATGCTTTGAATTTTTCCTAAAGATCCCATATTACACCCCGTCCCTGTGCTACCAGTATCAGCCCTCTGCCTCGCCTGGCCATTACTACTCAGAAGAGGAACAGAGAGGAATCAGTCCCCCACTGGAGGTATCAGAAGGGGAGGCTGAATTTGAAGAGCACAACCACTCCTCCTTCAGGAAAGACACTAGTGAGTATTTCTGATCCTAATCTACTGAAAGTCACATCAAAGCCTGCAAAAACTGATAACCGCCAAACAAAATTGCTTGAACGAGTATCATTTTTTCCAAACCAGACAAGAAGAAAATCCGCTTGTACCAGTTCCTCCTGGACTTGCTACGAAATGGTGACATGAGCGACAGTATCTGGTGGGTGGACCAGGACAAAGGCATCTTCCAGTTCTCCACAAAACACAAAGAAGCTCTGGCCAGCCACTGGGGGATTCAGAAAGGAAACCGCAAAAAAATGACCTACCAAAAGATGGCTCGAGCTCTGAGGAACTATGGTAAAACTGGAGAGATTAAAAAAATAAAGAAGAAGTTAACATATCAGTTCAGTGATTTAGTGCTGCGGAACCTCTATGTGCGTCAGCATCCTCACTGATGAGGGAACAAAGGTTGTCTTTCTTTATGCTTAAATCACTGAACTAGCCAAGATTTTGTTTAACCTGTTCGCAACTTCACTTTGTGTTTTCTACCAAGTGTCTTATATATTTATTTGTGATGCCAGTGTAAATTCTCTACGGCATTTGCTTCCATATGAAGAGCTTCATTTTAGACCCAAATTAAGTTTGTATGTGTATGTCTGTGTACAGGGATTAAATGATGGTTAATCACCAGGGACACCTAAAAAAGTGTTTTAAATGACCTTTTGTCAAGAATGTGTCAAAATGAATATTATGTTCTATTCTTTTTGCCAAATTACTCAAATGAACTGAATCCACCTTTAAACAAGCATAAAACATGCGTGGGCCCACAAGTGTATGTGTGTATATTTCAGAGCATTTGTAGCCTATTTCTAATTCAGTCCAGGGAAATGTGAGTGGGCAACATTTTGGAGATAGTAGACAGCTGTAGTAGTTAGTAGTAATTACAAGACAGAAAGAATTACAGCATACAAGCAAGAAAGACAAAGTAGCAGAGAGGCATGTTAAAGGATTTCAAGATGCAGATAGAAAATAACAGAATAGAAATTCAACTGAGCACTTCATTTACAGGTGTTTCTAAGAATCTTTACATGCAGTTGCAAGCAGGTGTGGGGAATGAATCTGTCACCATGAAAAGACATCCGGCAACTGGCAGGGCCATGACCACAAAATCTGCAGTGTGTCATGCAGGTCTAGAAAGAAGACTGGTGGCGGGTGCTAATTTGGTGCCCTGGATACATATAAAGGCAAAAATCAAGTATACCATTCACACAGAGGGAGAAGGGAAATCATATCAGAGACCTTAGATCACACGTGATGCAACTACAGATATGACCAACTACAGAGCAAACACTGGCTGAGACTCCAGGAGGGTGAAAACCCAGATCAGTCGACTGGGAAACACAGACAACAGTCATTTAACATTTACTCATAGCACACTCCATAATAGCATTTCTCCTGATCAAAAATGTATTCTCGCTAGTCAGACAATTAATAATATCCACAATAATATTCTTACCAGTAGAAATAGTTTTTCAAGATATCTACAACTTTGATTGTACTACACAAAACACAAAAAAAGTAAAAGTGGCCATTTCATATCTAAACTGTATATAAATAATGCACATATCTGTAATTCACTTCTTCCTTGTCAAAAAGATCATCTCAGATATCCACAGTGATATTTTTCTATGGACAAATTACCTCACTTTTTTTGTGGATATCGGAAACTACATTTATTTTTAGTATCTAGAATGAACATTGTGGATATTCTCACTATATCCATTTGTTACTAGTCATGACTGAAGTGAGCCATTTTTGCCTGTATTATTTGGTTAGTTATCCAGAATTGCATTCTTACTTGTAAAAACATTATATTACATTTGTGGATATTTGAAATTAAATTTTTACTAAACATAATGCCAATTGTGGATATCTGTAATGACCTTTTCCCAGTTAAATATATTTTGGATTTTCAAAATTACTGGAATGTTTTTTTTTTTTTGTGATATTTTTTGGAAGTTTTTCCAATAAGAACTTGAAAGTCATATGAATGGCAAAAGTGCATCATTTGTCCTACAATGAATACCACTGTGGATATTTGTTTAAATGTTCTTTCTGATAAAGAGAAATTGAAAAGACCAACGGATCCAGTCTGACGTTAACAGACCATAATGGTCAACCGTCAGATTATTTTAGTCAGATTATATTATGAAGCACTTTAGTTCCGCTTTGATGGAAGTTTCCAGTCGGACGGTAAAAAAAACCTCATACTGATACAGCAGCTCAAATGGTCACATTCACTAACTAATCTTGTTGAGAAGTAACTTGTGTAACAGTATCCATCATAAATATAATAATAAATATAATATTATGATAATCAGTTACTTCCTTGTGGCTCAAACTTAATCTATGAATTTTATTCAGTTGAACCGCATCACAATATAAAGCGCTACATCACAGATGACGTCACGTTGTTCAGCCAATCAGAGCGCAGAAATTGTTTCGGTGCAAATTTCAAACGCCGTCCATTCGACAAACAGACGGCGCTCCGTCAACGTCTCTCTACGTGAAAAACTAATCGCGTAAAGGAAGATAGTTTTTTATTTTTAAATTCATTTTAGCTGTCGGCGGTGGCAACATGAGAGTCAGGTTAGTAACTTAATACTTTTATTAATTGGAGCCTTAATTGCTTACGTTAATAATGGTACATTCAGTTAGCAAACGTACTTCCTGATTAGCCTGTTGGTTTTCAGATAAAGCTAACTAGCTCTGCTGTGAGCGCACCCACACAGCTTGTAGGTTATCACGGCGGGACGCAGTAGCTGTCTGTGTGTGCTGCAATGAGTAATTTTGAATGGTAATTTAACTATTTTTTTCCTGTTAATCCGATGTCATTCCTGAAACCTGAGCTGGTATTGTTTAACGCTACAAGTGGCTAATGCTACAATACAGCGCCGCAAGCTAGCTAATGTTAGCTCTTTGCTACTAACAGTCTGCTACTTGGTTTAAATTGAAGCTACAGTGCTAACGTTGATACTGGACCGGCTTTTCTTCCAGTGAAGTCCACGCAGCAGAGTCTGTTGCGTACCTCAACAGAGCACAGGCCAGGTTGCAGGATATTTGGGAGGAAATCGGGATTCCAGAGGAGCAGCGCCTGCAGAGAACCAATGATGTTCACAAGCACATTAAAGTGAGTCCCAGGACAGTTTAAATAGTTAGTCTGGTTGGTGACCTAACAGAGACAAACTAACGCTTTTGTTTCGTTTCCCACGTCCTGTAGGGTTTGCTGGACCTCATGATTGCCGAAGAAGAGCAACTCAAGAAGAGGTTACTAAAAGGAATAGAGTCCTGTATTAAGGAACTTAATAATTTGTGCGCTGAACTTCAGCTGCCCCCCTTTGAGGTACGGTGTCATTTAGGAATATGTGGTTGTTTTTCTAAATCTGTATAACACGTTAGACTAATTTTCTTGGTTTCCTTGAAGGAGGAGGAGGGCTGCACCATGTTGCAGATGGAGAAGAATAGCCGCACACGTCTGGAGATGATGAAAGAGCACAAAAGGCAAAGAATGGAAGAGCTTAAGGGCCTCATTAGCAAAGACAATGAGCTGTGTGGTATTCTGTGCACCACCCCATTTTGCATCGACCAGAGCGCCATCCCATCACTGAAGCAACTAGAGACCTATCATGCCTACCTGGATGATCTGACAAAAGAGAAGGTGTTACTGACTTGCTGCTTTTCATAATGACTCAAGTGGTTTTTCTTATTAGGGTTGTAACCTGGCTTGTCTTTTCAGGAGCGTCGTCATGATGAATTTGTGAGCATCAAAAAGGAGATCAATGTATGCATGGATGATCTGGAGCAGCACCCAGAGACGAGCTTTGAGATGGATGTGATGTGTGAGGATGAGGAGGCATTTTGTCTGTCAAATGACAACATTGATGCTCTTAAACTACTCCTTAGTCAGGTGATTTAGTGATATTTGCATCTATATCTTTGTTAATCTGACACTATGATTAAACAAATGTCTTGTATTATATCCCATTATAATGAATGTATGATCGGTGCCTCCTTCCAGTTGCAAAAACGCAAGACTGACAATGAGAGCCGCTGTTCAGCTTTGCGCACAAAAATCCAGGAGCTGTGGGAGAGACTTCAGATTCCCCAAGAGGAAAGGGACACCCTCTCTGAGCATATGGTCAAGTCAACTAAGAGAAACATTGAGGCAGTAAGTGTACATAAATGAATAAGTGATATCACACAATGCAGTAGTGCACCTGTGTAACACAATTGTGGTCTGTCTTTCCAGCTCCAGGCTGACCTCCACCGTCTAGAGGTGTTGAAAATGCAGAGCATGAAAAGTGTCATTGAGGCCATCAGAGCTGAGATCGGCCTCCTCTGGGAGAAAAGCTTCTACAGCCAAGAACAGCAGCAAGCTTTTGTTCCATATCATGCTGGTGAATAACTTTTATATAATGAGTATATGCAGTTGATCAGCACAAAGGGAGTGTGGGTCTGAGTGCATGTTTTCTTGCTACAGATGACTTCACTGAAGACCTTCTCAACCTGCACGAAGCGGAGGTCAGGACCCTGAAGAAGTATTACGAGGACCACAAAGAACTCTTTGAGGGAGTCACAAAATGGAAGGACAACTGGACCGTGTACTTGGAACTTGATGTAAGTACTATCCTCGTGAATTTAGTGGGGACACATTTAACTTCTCAGACTTCTCTCTGAGGCAACGTGTGTGTGTGAATAATGTTTCTTCCATCTTAGAAAAAGGCTAATGACCCTGCAAGGTTCAACAACAGAGGTGGGAACCTTCTGAAAGAGGAGAAGCAGAGAACTGACCTGCAGAAAAGTTTGCCCAAGGTGAGGAAATGGTTAAAAGTAATGCTTGTTGACATGTTCTGTCAAACACAACAGGATTGCTATTTAAATGGTTTTTATGCTTGTAAGAGTGTTGGTGAGGATTCAAAACAGATTTGTTTAATTGGCAGTAAAACAAATGAGCTCAAGCCAACCATATGTGAAGAGGGTGGGAATGGTTGAGAGGGTGTTGGTGCCTTACCAGTTTTGGCCAACAGATGGGGATATTGAGACATAAGTCACCTCAGCCTGTAGTTCCTGTGCAGTCCATTATTGTGGACTTTATTTTAACATAAGGGGCTTTTAGAAATTGGACTACTGTCAAGTTACATTGACTGTCTGTCAATGTTATATCTGATAATATGGCAATAGGGTACAATTAGTCTTTCTTTGTTTCCTGTTTGTTCCAGCTGGAAAAGAGTCTGAAGGCCCAAATTGATGTTTGGGAGCAGGAGCAAGGCAAAGAATTCCTCGTCAATGGACAGAAATTTCTTGAGTATGTGCAGCAGGAGTGGGATCACCACCACACCGAGAAGGAGAAGGAGAAACTGGAAAGGGTTTGTCATTACTTGTTTACTCATTAAACACTACTTTAACTCTAATCTTTCCCTGTCACTGAAGTGTTGTCAATATGACTTAATCATTTTTGTTTTGAATAGCAACTGAAGAAAACTAAACAGACACAGGAGGACATGCTGTATGGAACTACAATGAGGACACCATCCAAAAGGCGGATAGCAGGGACGCCCACTCCTGGGAAAGTAAGAAAGGTAAGATGGTGCTGCAGATTTATTGCATTTGCAGTGACACTAACTGACTGTTTCTGGGTGAGTGAATAATCAAAAGTTGACCCAATTTTTTCTGCTGTCCTTTCAGCTCAATGGCACCTCGACCATCTCCACTCCTAACAGCTTCCTTAGTTCAGGCCTCGGTGGAACCATGTGCCAGTCGTCCATCCAGAAACCACCTCTGTCTGCCAGCAAGGTATGTTCACTGTCTTCCTTTGGATTCATCTCACTGACAGAATTCACATTATGTGTTTGACAGCCTGTCAGACCTTGAGAGTTAGAACAAGAGAGTCAGACACAGAGTGAATCAATCTGAGTCCACTCTCATGGCTTTTAGGCCACAATGATAGTGGGATTCAGAGAGGATGGACAATATGCTCCTCAATTCTACTTGAGGATAGTTGTGTTGAAAGGGATTATATTGTAAATATGCTGTATACTCATTGTTTTTGTTCAAGGGGATTCATTTATGTAAATTTCATGCATTTCAGGCTTTGCAGGAGTGTACTGATAAAGCATGATGGACATTTTCATTATATTGCAAGTTACAGTGTGTTTGCGTGTTTACAGTTGTGTTTTTTTTTCACTGTTTTTGTGGTTCTGCAGCCTGAATGTTTAAATGAAAGAACTGACAAACACATTCTTTCTCATTCTGGTTGGTCTTGTTGTAGGGTCTTGGCCTGCGCACCCCTGGACATGGAAGGACTCCGCGTGCACTAGACCGAAACAAGGAAAACATCTCCCACCTTAGTAGAAATACTCCAAGTGGCACACTAAGGTCTCAGGATACTCACGATAACACCTTCACCTTTAACTCTGTTGCTGGCTCCTATTCGGACTTTGCGGTAAATGGCAGTTTTACATCTGTTCATTTCCTAACTACAAACTAACAGCAATATACCAATATATAATCTGTTCTTTAAATTTGTGGGATTATACAGTTAATCCAGTAAAGTTATGGCTTGCCATGTAAATGCCATCAGGCATCACTGTTGAGCCAAAGCTGAATTTCAGTTAACACCTGAAGTTTTTCACTTCTTTAAAATATTGTCTTACACTTGTTTTGCAGACAAAATTCCCTGACTTGTGTAACTTTGTACAACTTTGAAACAAGACGGAGGATCAACTGTCTGTAAAATGACAAAAGAGAACATTAGCATGATGACGTGACCTGATTTTAATGTGTTGGTATTTTGTCGGCTGTACGACTTCAGTAACTATCAGATGGGGCAACTAAAAAAACAGCCATGCAAGAGTGCATGATAAACTGAATCTGTGCCTCAATATATTAGAAGAAATGTTAGGAAACTGCTAATCTGCATTAAAAACAAAGGTAGGCTAGATAAATTTCATTATCCCAGATAGGGAAACTCTAGTGGTCATGGTGCAGATGTACTTAAAACAGACTTGAAGTATTAAATCACATGGTAGTAAACAATAAACAAATACAATGACTACATATACCAGATTCTCTTTATTCGATTAGGGCAGTACGTCTTGAGAAAACAGTGGAAAAAGTGTAATCCTGTAATTCCTTTTTAAAAAATGTGCTTGTTCCCTGGGCCACAGTTTAACTTTCCACCACATTACTACTGAATTTTCTAAATCTGGATGTCATGACAAAATGTTTTTTCAAAATGAATATATACATTAGCATTTCATTTAACTTTGACATTTTTACTCCTTGTATATGAACAAAGATACTGACAGTTAACTGTGACTTTTCTTTACAGAGAGACCTCTCGAAGGCTTCTAAATCAAATGTGAAGTCTGGACTGCTGAACTCCACCGTCAGCCATCAGTGACGGCTCAAAGCGCCAGCTCCGTGGTAGTTTGGTGTGGTTTTGTCATAGTGGACAATGTAAAATTCTTACAAAAAATGTAAATAGTTATCTGCAAACATTTTGAGTCTCCTTTTGATCCTATTTTTGTAAGATTTCATTTCAGGGTAACTGCTGGAGCAGTTTTCTCTGCTCTATGTATTTTGTGGCAATTTAATGATGTGTGTACCAAGGCTGTTGTGGCTTTTTATTTGACATTTCTCTTCTGGATGTACAGCCTTTTAAGTGACATACTATTAACATTCGAGCACTACTATTAGCAATGTATCAGGTAGCCAGTGTACAGTGAGTTTCTTCCTCCAGCTGGAAAGAAATTAAATTTGCTCTTCAGAAACTAAATATTGTGAGTGCTTTTTTAAAATCAAGCTGTAAATAAATGCTCATCCTTACTAAGTGTATCCACTTATTATCTTGTGATTTTTAATTATACCTGTATGTTTTCATTCTAGCCCTTCTGGTTGCACAGCTTTTATGTCAGCTCCAAGTCAAAAGGCAGCATCTGTAAAGTAATCCATTTGACCACATACTCAATCTTTAGTGCATTTCATTTGTGGTAGATGTGAAAATAATCCTTTCTCTATGCAGACTAGAAATGGGAAGATGTTGCTTTTAAGCCATGCGGGTCATGAGTTCTTCGAGAGCCCTCTCGCGGTGATTTTCATGAACAAGCAGCACTTCTTTGATTGCACTTTGCTGGAAGCCCATCTCGTTAAACTGAGTCAGAAGGCGAAGAAACTCGGCAGCCTGAAACAGAATTGAAGTAAGAAGACGTGTTAAGCAGTAAGAAGGTGCGGCTATGGTGTTGCTTTTGGTAAGTAAACACTGACAAGTGGGAATCACCTTGCTTTCACAGTTCTGAAACATCTCCAAGGCCTCCTCCACCTGCGCTTCATCGTAACCCAGCTCACACAGACGGTCAGTGGCTACCAGGTATTTTAGGATCTGTTAAGATAAATAATGATGTGTTAGATTTCTGGGGAAAGAAATGTCCTCATACCAACTGAACATATGTTATAGGGTTTTTAATTATGCTTAAATATTGGTGATTGACAGATCATCAATAAGCTGTTATTTCTTAGATAAGACTCAAAGTCTTGACAAAGTTGAGTCCAAATGCAAGTAAGAATCCGTTTTTTGCCGACTTGCTTCGTCTATTTAGCCAATAATCCTGAAAGCATCTCAACCAATGACAGTTTGACCTGAAGCTAATTAGAAAAGGTTTAAATGCAGGTTTGATTATTTCAATATGGAATTGTAATTTTACAATTGGCAATCAAGCCTGGAGTGACCGAAGGCAACTGATCAGGATAACTTGAAGGCACACTGATTCACAATCACAACCACTACCAAATGCACTTTATTATTTACCCAATCATGGACAACTGTCCAATAATCCATATGTTTCCATCCCATCCCACCCTGTTGTTTCTTTATAATTATTGTATTACTGTGTATATAATGTTTCTTTTGTATATATAAGGTTTTTCTGTATATTTTATGTTTATTTAATTTTTTTGTCTGTCCCTTGAGCTGCAGTAACAGCAAACTTTCCCCACTGAAGGATCAATAAAAAAAGTTTTATCTTATCTTTATCTGATTCAACAGCATCTTAACCCAGAGTGGTGCCTACCTTCTCTGGGCTGTGATAGCCTGTCTTCTGCAGAGCCAGAATAGCTGTGCGTAAAGGGTAGCCCTTCTCTGTGACCGTTTCAAGCAGCTCCCTCTCCTCCTGGCTGAGTGCCGATAACAACTCTGTTACTGAGTCAAAGAAAACCCCACGAGAGCCACTTGTACTCAGGACCTGATGACAAGGAAAGAACAGACAAAAAAAATAATGGATTATGAAAAACAATAAGGTGAAAAGAGATGAAGGTAAGATCAATATTATTCTCAGAGACAGTGAGACAGAAAAATCTCAGAACCTTCTGTCTGCGGTTCTTGACAACAGGCCCTGCAGAGGAGGGCCGTTGCTGCTGCACCCTGGATGGAGCAGGATCAGCAAGTGGTGTGTTTAGAGAGTACTTTCTGCCCAAAGAGCCCAGTGAGCGCTGCCTCTTTTTGCTGGTCTTCTGCCCGTGGAGGACCGGGCTGGCCTGCTGTGACCTGTGCTGCTCCATCGCTCTCAGAGGTTGTCTGCCGTCAGGGCGCAAAGGTGAAGTGCCTCTGAGGCCCCTGTGGGTCTGAGGTGAGCAGGGCCTGCAGTGGTGCATTTCTTTGACTCTGGAGAGTGTCTCTTTTGGTACAGCGGTCCGGGGCCGCTCTCTGATCTTGATGGGCTCGTATGCGTAATCAGTGGAAGAACCCTCGTTATCCTCATAGTCACCATCTTCATCCTCAGAGTCAGATATCTGGAACTTGACAGTGCGAGGGTGCAGCAAGCGAATGTCTGCAGAGTTCAGGCTGTGACTGCGGGGCCGAGGCCTCGAGGCCCACAAGTCGCTGCGACTGCGACTGGCCCTGCGACCCTCCTGGAGGGTGCTGAACATTAGCCAGTAGGGTGGGCACGATGGGGCCTGACAGACTGGATGCTGCCTAGTAATAACCCATTTCTCCAGTTTGAATCCATACTGCAGTAAAACAAATGAACAGAAAAAAAAGATTTTCAGCAACAGGCCGTTTACACAACAACATCAACAATGGCTCCATTGTATTCTAAATGTCCCAGTAAGACATGACAACACCAGGACCCTGAAACTGAAGCAGCTATATGGAATTCAGCCATCATTAATTTCATTATTCACACTTATGCTTTTCTTACTGTCATATGCCAGCATAATGTAACACTATAACGATAAGGAAAAGACAAAAGCAGTGTTCACACAGATTTCTATAACCTTCATACTGTGCATCCACAAAATACTTTCCAGTAAGAATGCAATACTTGTCCCTAAAAAAAACATGTCCCTAAAATGCATCTTGATTATCTTTTGTCAACATCAAAATAATCAACTTGGATGTTAAATATACAGCGATATAGTGTTTTCTCTTTGTGCTGCAATTACTTTGATGTTGTCGTGCATATTAAAGGAATTGTATTAAGACGAGTGTTCTTTGTCTAGAACAGAAGTTGCATTAGAAAGAACCTATTGAATGTAATTGAGTCAAACAGGTCACTGCTAATAAATGAATCCCAGAAAAACTTTCAAAATTAGAAAATTATGAGTGTTCAGTTTGGTTGTGTGACCTCATTGTCTCGTAGTATCCGTTGGCAGTCTGGTACAGTGATATCTGGAGCTGTCACGGGCTGCACTTCCTCCTCCAGTGGCCCCAGAAGGGTCTGAAATGGGATGTCCTCCAGAGCGTTCATCTCCACCAAAATGCTCCAACAAATAAACTGCATCAGAGAACAAACATACAGTTATTAAGTTTTAAATTGCGGAACCAGACTTTCATTGCAGTTTCATCAATACTTGCCTTTGTCAGGTGTTCTCTCTGTGGACTACACACAGCCCTCTGAGGGATTGACAGGTGTTTGGAGTAAATGACGAACACACATCGTGGTACGTGATAAACCTCTTCATCACTAAGCCTCTGACATCACATGAGTTGTTTACCAATAATAGTCCAGACGCCTGTACAAACTCTTCCTGCAGAGGTACAGCGCAAATAATGGTTTATTTAATATATATACATAGAAATATAGTCTAGACTAATATCAAAATCATTCAAAAATATCTAATTATATATGTCCAAGTATTTACGTTTTACTATTAATACATCAACAGTATAAGACATTTTCATTTTACCTCAATATTTTTTTTATTTTATTTTTTTGTTCACTACAGCTTTTCCATCTCCATTCAAAGCCACATTTCAGACAGCGTGACTTTGTCATTTCAATGTGGATTTGGGGGGTGGGGGGTGGGGATTAGGGAAATGCTGAGGTACTGGGAAACAGAGCAGCATGATACTTTCCAGAGATTAACCGATTACACAAAGGTGTGGTAGTGTAGCACTGTGGAACGCTGTGATGTGTATTGCATTAATCTACCGTTTCATTGATCTATGTGTTGAGAATATCAGAGAAAACATCCTCAATCCTCACACTAACTTAGGTTAAAAAAATACACAAAGTTTACAGTCTGATCTGCAGTCAAGTTTACAGACAATAACAATTAAAAGTCTGTACAGAGATATACATTTTATTTATATATTTTAAACAATCACAATAAATGTAAGATTCACAAACTTGGGGGGAGTTTACAGGTTCTGTAACAGACCTCTGAAAACAGAAAAGCAGTTTTTAAACTTTACTGAAAGAAAAGGAAACTTAAAACAAAAAGGAGAACAGAGTTCTAGTTTAATCTCATTTTATAGCACAAACAGCAATTTAAAGAGTATAGCAGCGCGGCTTTGTTCAGTCAGAGGAGAGCATTTAGGTAGAGGCTTGATTACCGTTTAGTAACAGGATATTACATCACTAAAGGTGAGGTGAGGTGAGTTTCCAACGCTGGGGCACACACAAAAAAAAACAAAAATACCGGTGTTGTTCTACGGAATGACTGACAAAGCAGGTTTAGAGCAGCGTCCGGCTAACTGCCTAACAGATTATCTGTCTGATGATTTCAATCTGGATCATGAAGCTTGAATGTCACGTTTAGTATGATTCTGTCATGTATAGTGGAGGACGACTACTCCAAAACAAAATTAAAAATATATTTTATCAATGTTTGTGAGTTACCTGGCTAAGCTGCTAATCCTGCTTTGTGAGACAGCCTGTGATACAGAGGTCTGAAAGTAAACACATATACATTCCCTAAAGAGTGGACTAGAAGGAGGAAGCAAAACACTGAAAAATAACCATTCCGGCTGTTTAAAAGGTCACCATCATTTTTGACCTGTTTAGTGTGCTGGTGCATTACATGTCACAATGTGTTCTCCTAATTAGAGGTCATGTCATACAAACTGCTTACAATGCTACCCAAGCAGAGTAGCTCAACATTTACAGCCCGATTTTACTGTGGACACCATTATCACAATGGTGGTAAAGAAGAAAACATCAAAATATTGACGTGCTAATGGAATATTATGCCCTTATGATATTAAGGCATTGCTTGACATGGTAACATCACATCTACACTTTCTCAGCGCCCCACGTTTTCAAGTGTACAGTATGATCCCATAATTCCCATTTGCTTCCCTTGCCATGACCGCCCATCACCACAAAAAGAGAAAACAAATTAACTAGCTACAAATCCTTTCATGAATAAAATTGCATTATCTTTATATAGATAAAATGTTAACAATCCCCAGAGATTGAAGTATTTTATAAAAGGTCCACCCTGCGAGTGCACCACTAGAGAATTAACATCTGATGCACAGGACCAAGGGTTGTTACACTCTTAACTTGTTCATCATGAAACCACTTCTCAGTGAGAATCAGCAGCCTTCGTCACCTCTACTATAAAGTCCAGGGGGCTATCATAAAACCCACAGTTGGTATCCAAAGGTTCATAGTGATCTAATGATTTCAGACACTGTCTTTACGTTAAATGAGTGACATGTGGTTCAATTGTTGGCAGCGTCCGCCTGCCGAGGCCAGTTCTCCTCCTCAATGCCCGAGTCGTATTCCTCCTCTGCAGACTCCTTGGCCGGAGCTCTGAAATTCAAATGGAAACTCCAGTTCAGGTTTCAAACCAGACAACGTTGGAGACTGAAGGAATCTGATCTCCAGCACGACACACGTGCAGCCCTGTCCTGTAAGCAGAGAGATACTGACCGGATGTATCTGGGTTGTGATTTTCCTTGGACAACATCTTGGTCCAGCTCTACAGCCATGATGTCAGAGTGTGGCACCTCAAACATCGGCTCCAAGAGGAGCTTTTCCTGTTTAAAAAAAAAAGTGTTTTAGTATTGTTACATCAAGAACATAAAGCAAGTTTGGCACACTTGGCAAAAATCACATACCATGATGGATCTGAGCCCACGCGCTCCAGTTTTTCTCTCCAGGGCCATCCTGGCTATGGCCCTCAAGGCATCTTGATTCACATTGAGTTCACACTGAAACAAGAAACATTGCAGATTCATTTCAATTCTGGATATCCTGTTGTTCAGGTATTTGCAAATAAAAAAAAAAAATCTATAATTAAACCATTTCTCACAAGTAAGGTATTTTCCTGTTGACCTCATACAAACTGTTACAAGTGACAAACTACAATCCAAGAAAAACAGACCGACCACAAAATGCTGTCCTACAAGACAGGCTTTTGAAACTCTGGAAGGTTAACAAAGGAACTGTTGTGTGCATCTTGTGTCGTAATCATCACAAAGTAAACAGCAGGAATACAGTTCATACAGAGTTCACATTACAAATCTATTAGGAATGTGCAAATGTGCACGTGCAGGTGTTTGACTCGATGACGCTGCATTGCAGCAAACGCAGCAGTCACATTCTCAAATGACTAAGGTGGCTGCAGTATTTTAACACTGTACTGGAGTTCAAACTCTGTCTTACTTTGTCCATGCTGAACAGAGCCTGGTACTGGGGCACCACAGCGTTGCGTGGCTCAGTCAAGATTCGAACTAGCGTTTCTTCGTCTAGGCTGTGCAGAGGAACGACCACAGGGAGACGGCCGACAAACTCGGGGATCATTCCAAACTCAATCAGGTCCCTGGCCTCCACGTGCCTCAGCAGCCTGTCCTTCTCTTCGATCTCTGCCACCGTGTCCGTCTCACCGCTGGTGTTGGCCAAGTCTGCGGCAGCCGCTGCACGACGCCCTTTCCCCAGGTTGGAGGGAGTTCCAAAACCCAAATACTGAAGAGTCACAAAACATGAGTATCAAGTCAGAGGCAGGAATAATGCCACAGGGAGTCTGAGCTGAATGTTTGCCGAGTTTACCTTTTCATTCTTTCTTCTGCTAATGATTCTGTCGAGTCCGTTGAAGGCACCAGATGCAACAAACAGGATGTTTGTCGTGTCTACTTGCACCGTTTCTCCTCTTAGTTTCCTGGAGTTTTTCTCAGGAACATTAACAATTGTGCCCTCCAAGAGTTTAAGCAACCCCTGACGGAGAGGAAGAGGAAGAGGAAGAAAGGGTCAAAACACACATGTAGGTCAACCAATATCAGACAAGGAGAAAAACCCCCCACCAGTTATACAGTAGTTAGAGACACTAGTTAGAGTAAAAAGTGAAATCTGTTGCCGTTTTTAAAAAAGTACTGACTCCACAAAACATAAAGCTGCCAATTTTGTTATTGTTATTGTTAAACAAATTGCATTCAGGTTGTATTCAGCGTAGGTCGGGTTGAACACTGACCTGCTGGACTCCCTCTCCTCCTACATCTCTCAGCTGATGGATTCCAGGCACACTGCCAATCTTATCAACCTCGTCCAGAAACACAATACCTGCACATGTAACACGAGGACAGGGCCAAAGCAACCTGAGTTTCACTTCTCATATTTACCGGAGACATTCACTGTATACATTTGCAAGATTTCAGCTGACCGTATACTACACAGCATTCCCTTTTTAATCATGTTTAAAAAGGTTTAAATGTTAAACCCTTGTAAACTGTCTGTTTACTTTTGTTAATCCCAGTTTTTTTAACCTCTTCCTGCTTCATTCCTCTTCCTGCTAGCATGCCTAATAAGATCAAGCCAATAACACATTCCTTATACATGTAAGGAATGGAACTTGAAAATATGATATAAAATGTGGAAATTAAAACAGGTTGTATCTGAATAACACAGTAACTGATGTAAAAGTAAACTTTTTATTTTTACAAGGGTTAAGTCTCTCAGTGGTTTTCTGACTTAAAAAACCCCCCAGAGTTTTAAGATTTTTATGCTGTTTTATATATTAAATCTGTAACATGTTTTTTTTTTTTTTGGCAAGATTATAGATATAGTTAGATCTTAGAGAGCACACAATAGACTGAAGACTATTAATGTGGTTATATCAACATAACAGGACTACAGTTGAGCATAAGTTCTGATACACTGTTGTTGCACTTTGTTTTGATTCTTGTGTTAAACAAAAAACATATGGTGTGATTTTAACATTGGAAGCTATATTGCAGTTATATTTAGTCGCTCTGCCCACCTTGCTGTGCTTTCTCCACTGAGTAGTTGGCATCTTGCAGCAGTTTGGCGATAACTGACTCGATGTCCTCTCCCACGTATCCAGCTTGAGTTAGTGTGGTGCAATCGCAAATTGCAAAGGGAACATCCAAACAGCGTGCCAGTGTCTGCGCCAACAGTGTTTTACCTGTGAAGATTTAGAGGAATCATAAAAAAAATCATCAAAAAAAGTATATTTTGGCAAAACAGATCCATATTTACAAATAAACTGCAGTTGGTGATCTGTGCGTCACTGTGCAATATTATAATGAAGGACAACGTTCACACCAACACCAACCTGAGCCAGTTGGACCTAGAAGTATGATGTTGCTCTTCTCCAGTTTGATGTCGCTGTGTGTGGAGTCCAGGACCTCCCCGCCCCTCCTCTCCTGGGGGGCCTGCTGACTCGCCTGTTGCTGCATGGACGCTCCCAGAGCATTTCCATGAGGACTGATCCCCGCAATCTGCAGCAGTTCTGCAACAACAACCAAAGCCACAGGGTTAGCTTTGTGACGGACTAAAAAAAAAAAAAAAAAAAAAACTTGTCTGGGAACTGTGTGCCACAAATGACTAAAAAGACGCCACTGAACTGTATATGAACTGCTGTAGAATTTTAACAGGCCATTCATTGATGGTGTGTGTGTCAAATTGTGCACAGTAACAGTTGCCATGTACAGGCTAAAAATATGCATGCCCTAGTCTGTGTCAGTGTGCAGTTACTAAGTGATGAGGACTGGAAAAATAGCAAAGTACAGATGTGAATGTAGGTCACTGGGCTACCATATCTTACTGCCTCTTCAGTCAAACATTAACAAGCATAATTTTATGGCTTCAGTTTATCTTGCTCATTGGTACACATAGACACCAGACAATCAGTACCTTAATAACTGCATCACCTGGTTTGATGAAACGTTTTCTAAGTAATTCTTTAGGTTGAGCGTGACTAGAAATACGTGACATATCCACCCGAACAAGGCAGAACAAAGCTCTAACTGAGGAGCCACTGCGGTCTGTACATTTTGGCATTTGTGCAACTAATAAAAATAAAGACTGTTTCTAGTGTTGTTACTTCTAAAGTCACTTACTTGTGAATCTGTATTCATCCTCTCGTCTTCTCATCTCTAGCTCTACAGGGAGAGGATGAAAGTACTCAAATCAATACTACCAATAACCATTACCATTATGACATTATCAGTATAGACCTGCAAAAACATTTACAAAAGTTGTGTGGTAATTATTGAACAAATGCCAAATAATACAGATTGTTAGATTTATATAATACTACCTAAGTTATTTGTGTATATTTTGTGAGGCTCTTACACAACATATTAATGTGTAACATGTAAAAACATATTGCGCCCTACATTTTATTGCTTCAATTGCATTCGTTTCAGCACTTGCATGTCAACAAATCCTTACAGTCAGCTGTAATCTTACATGATTGCATCACACACTTGTACTTGTATTGAATTAGTGTTGTACCAATAATGTGTTAAACACAACCATATTCAAACCTCCTACTGTTGCATATAGCTTTCCTATTTTAAACTACAGGCCCTGTTGTATGTCATCCCCCCCTCACTCTCTGTCTCTGCTGTCCAAATTAGGTTATAGCTCTGCACTATGTATTTGAGTATGTATTTGGCCAAACAAAGAAGGTACAGAAGAACCAATTTTTCTTTATCTTGAGAAAAACTTGCTCTCTTATGCACGAGTGCATTAGTAGTTTCCACATCTGACTGCGACTGTGGTCTGGTTCACAGGTGAACATAAATAATGTTTGCTAATGCGAGATTTTCAAGTTACACCAATAAGCAGCATAAATAAAGCAACGTCTATCGACAACAAGAATACTGACCACGAGGTGTCAGAGACGGCTGCTTCTCCACCTCCACCTGCTGTCGACTCCCAGCAGGGATGTTGTTGTAGATGCGCTTGTAGTGATTGTACACTGCAACCGCTAACACCTTTTTTGCATAGGACTGGCCTACGACGTACTTGTCCAGGTAAGCATATATCTGTTATAAAAATAAAGTAATTTATAGTTCACAACAGTTTAAAAGTGTAATAGACACGAGTAGAACAGGCTGCCTATTACAGCAGAACGTGTAACAACTTTGGGTCCCTCACCTTCTTTGGGGGAGGGGGAGGTTTCTGTGCAAACGCAAGTTTCACAGCCTCTGCAGCAGATTCTGGCTCTTTGTTTAGCCCCTTCTTAGAGTCCGTTTCAGACAGCACCACGAAAAAGTGATGACATTTCTCACATTTGACAAATCGTGTTGATGCTAGAAAAGAACAACACACAACACATTTAACACTGAAATATTTTACAACCAGAAACTTTTGAGACATTTGCAGCTTGACAGTTTATCGTTATCATTATTTATCATTAAGCTGACTGACACTCAAACCAAAAATAACTATTTAGTATAAAAGGATTGCTCATGGAGCTGAAATGGATAAATGAAAATTGATGCAGGATACTGTTGCATGCAAGTTGTTTTGATCCCAACTTTCAGAGAAATTTACTGAGAAAAGAAATACTACATGATATACTGCAAAGATGTGTTATTTTCAAATACATTTTTCAGACCGAGGTACTGAAATAACATGTCAGGGTTTAGTATCAAATTGTAATATTTCAATGATGTAATGACACCAGTGGTGCCATTTATTGACTTTAATCCACCCAGTATTCAAAGCTTAGCCGTACCCCAATGTAATGAATTTTACTGTGGATACAAACGCTTTCAATATATTTGAATAGACTTCTCTCTTAACAACACACTTCAGTGTGTCACCTAGTGGTCTGTAACTGAGCTGCACATCACTGTCAGGATATTTGTTTACCATCAGATGACAGCACGTTGCTCTTACTATGCAATGTAGAGGTGAAAATACACAATGTAAGACAAACCAAAGACAGTCTGTGCATCAACAGACAGGTGCAATGGACTGTAGTTACACAACTTAACCATGGTCAACTTAGTCTGTCAGTTTTCTGTATCATTCAGTTGACAGTATTTTGTGTAAAAATTAACTTTTTACTCTGAAATATAACTTCTCCATGGGCTGCAAGAGAACATGACTGCCTGGAAGAGAGGAGGTTTGTAGTTTACCATTCATCTGTTAAAAGTAAGTCAAAGTGAAGGTGATCACATTCAATAATATACCTATGCAGTTACAGGTGCAGTGAGCAATAAGAACAGTAATTGTTTGTATGTAGTAATGATCCGATACACTTGTCATGAAAATGTGAGAGTTAACAGCGTCAAAATTAAAAAAGGTAGAAAGTGATTTTGACAGTTGAGGGTTGTTCCAATTGTGATTTTATCCTGGAAGTTATTCATGGTGAGTGGTAGCAGTGTCATGGACAGTGGTAGACACACCCACAGCACACATTTTATAATCTCAGGCAGTTTGAGAAAGTTACAAAAACAAGCTAGTGCAGAAATCAGATTGTTTGAAAGGAGGTTTCTTACGCCATCTAACAATCCAAACAACACTTCTTAGTTAAAGCAAGCAGCGCCGTCTAAACTCGCACAGTTGTTGCAATACGAAGCAGAAACAATGAAACCAAAATCTTAGTGTTTACTTTCACGTCTTTATTTTGAGAAACTGAGCCAGGGAATTAGATCTGGTGGTTGTTTGTGGTGTAGCATTCGTGTGCTGTGTATTTACAGTACTGGGTTTTTAGTTATTTCAAAACCTCTTTCAACAAGAATAAGAATAAGAACGACTTTATTTATCCCGGAGGAAATTGTTGAATCATGAATTGAAATGATCATTTGTTCATCTGCTGCTGCACTATGCTGTGCTTTCTTTCTTTTTAAATTCAGCCAATGCACATACAGTATGTCCATGTTGCCCTGTTTGTACGGCTTTCAACTATATCAAACACATTTCTTCTAACAGAAACAGTTATTCACTGTATGATGCAATGATTACATATTCTGGAGACATAACCTGTCCTGTGACCAGTCTTCACTTTCTTTTGTTTTTTTAGGCCTTGGCAAACAATAGACCATTAGCAGCACCATCTGAACTCACATATTTATGATGATGCCACGTGGACAACGAAACATCTGTGGCAGATATGTTCCCCCATTTACGTCTATACCAAATCCCTTTACACCTACTTCTCTTGATTTTAAGTTTCTACATGCATTTTGCACATCAGATCGTTTGTCTTGGCAATTGGATGTGGAAAAAAAATATGTTTACTCACATACAAAGGTCTCTACATGTGTGCAGGGATCTCCACATTTAGGGCAGCGTAGCTGGCTTCCTCCCTTGCCTGATCCTCCTGAGCCAGATAGTCTCTTCCCCTCGCTGATGCTTTTCTGTGTGAACACGACTGCGTCAGCACATATTAGGTGACATTACTGCGATCTTTTCCATGGACACAGTGGTGTGTAATACCACCACAAAATAGAGCCACAAATTAGATTTATGCTGAAAGAGATTACCTTTCCACCATCACTTCCACTATCCTTTGTTGTCCCGTCTTTAGAGGCATAGCAGACAGCAGTCTCTGAAAATGACCTCACCCGTACTTGAGGAGGTAAATGAGTTTCCCGGGACCCTTGACGACTCAGAGAAAACAACTGGATCCGAGAGCAGGACAATCCTGTGACAACATGTAACATTCCTTTTGATTTCCAACAACACTGGTTTGTGAACACACATTTCAAATTACTGACAATGCACATGGTATTTTGTTTGTATGATTCTGTTTACCTGTACAACATTACCCTGGATAATAATTAAGCAACAAAATGACACAGATTCCATAACTGCTCCTATTTGTCATGTAACTCAGGCTGAAGAGAGTTGTTGGTCAGTTGACTTATTAAGATCTTTTCCAAAAATGTTACACTTAAGAAAACATGAAAACAAAGTATTTGATAATGAAAATAAATGTTATTTGCAGCCCTACACGTATTATTGAGGACAGCAAACTTAATTTGACGAGTCAAAAACGCAACATAATGGCAATAGTGGTATCACACTGTTGAACACACTGCATATTCAAGAAATCAACTATCAAGACCAATTGTACATAGCTTTACAGGTGCCAGAGATATTTTGAATATATAACACTTATATTTTTCATTCAATATTTATTTGTTATATAAATGTAAAGGTATTTAGCAAGTTGGTTGTGTAAGCAGTTATCTTAGTTATTGCTACATAACGTTTATTCTCTGGTGTGTCATTGTTACAAAAGTTACAGCTGTGGGTCTACGAGAGGCTGGGTGATGTAACATTAACACAGTTAGCTTGGCTACAGTTACTGGACATTTTGATGACTTCTCCACCTGCTGTTGACATTACATGTCTGTCATAACAAACAGCGATCTAGGTTATGTGGAGACCTACTTCACAGGCTGAAGCAAATGGCACAATGTCACGCAGCTTTACCCAGCTAGCACGTTGTGTACCTTAGCCTTTCTTACCTCTGTGGGCAGTGCTTAGGATCAGCCTGGCAGCCGATGTGCATGGACAAGACATCACTGTTCTTTTGGCTCAAAGTCCTGAAAATAGACATAAAGTTAACGCGGTGGTGTGAAGGTAGAGGGGGGTGGCTAAATTAGCAGACGGCTAACAAACAGCAGGGGCGGACAGGAGAGGCCGGTTAGCGTAACACATTTCATAACCCCAACGTCACTGTTAGCATTAGCAAGGCAGGTCACTCACTGATGAAGGTGGTCGCCAGTGCTGCTTACCGCTGACGACATTCACGTTAACCGTTTTTAAACCACCTGAAACGTATTGATTGATTGGGCTAGCTAAGCTAAACGCCTCCTGTTGTCTAATGACAACCGCAGATGGCGAAACAAATACTATAGCTAGCTAAATAAATGAATAGTTAGCTACTTAAGCTAGGCCCAAGCCAGAGCTACACGGTGCTTAAGCTGGGTGGCTTTACGCTGCTGTGTGGACACAAATAAGCAGCTATCAGTCAGGCCTGCAAGTTAACGTGACGAGCTAAATGCTAGCTTAAAACGGCAAAATGGGAATATGTAAACAAGTGTGCCAGTTTTACTCACAGAGCACGATGAAACCAGTCACGTCTTGACAGCCCCTTGGGGAAAACTAAATTTTGCTAAGTCACTGAAGCTTGAGTTCTCTTGTTGTAGTTTGACAGATCAGTGTGTGTCAAACTTAGTGTCACACAGCCTGGTGCATGCAGTGGGCAGCGCTGGCTTTGTCAGGCCGCAGTTTCCCAGATGGGACAGGACCCAAAGTGATGTAACGATAACGCTTTCTGTTATGCACTAGGTCGGTTACCCGCTAGCTAGCTGGCCTCCCATATTCCCTCTACTAAGGAGCTAGCAGATGTGCGTCAATCGGTGCAACCAGTGAAAGTAATATGGAGGCCGGTCCTGTGTCTGTGTGGCTCAGAGCCATCCAGATCTTTGGAGATCTAGTGTTGCTAATCCACAGGAGGCGTTTCTGCTGATGCGTTCACTGACCTCGTGATGTGCAGTGACAAAGCTTTGGTAAAACTGTGTTGCGTTTAAGTGATCCTCATAAATACTATAAATAAATAGCGAAGATTGAGGACCATTGAGGTTGCAAATGTAACAATACCGTGTCATAGTTCATATTTATAGCCTTAGCTGCTCATTGAATAGTATAGAGTGGTC